>NC_050584.1:41505000-41805000 GCF_013368585.1 Megalops cyprinoides
CTATCTGGTTCAGTTAAGTGTTCAATGGACTATAACATCAGTAAATGTGTGAGGAAAGCAATAGCAACCTCAAGCCTGAACACCTTAAAAAACCACATTTGATTATGTGTGGTTAGTGAGTGAGACACTTACAGTTAACTTTCTTGAATTTTGCTTTTGACATCACACTCAAAGAACTTTCTAGGGATTACCCACCAAATTTCTTTTGTAATACAATCTCTTGAAGTTTTACCAGAAGGACGTGAATGTGTGAACAGAGCTACCCAGAAATAAAAGAGATGTTCTATGCACTTCCAGAGATGACAGCATTTCACACTGCAGTCTTACATAATCCGTATATGGTATGAAGGGCTCATTTAAAAAGCAGGGTGTGTCATTCAAGCCCTTGCTCAGTTTTTGCATTCATATATTGTTTTCATATGCAGCTATTACAGTTTGAATTCAAAGATACATACAATTAGGACATAGGACATAGACAGGAGAAAGTGTTGAACCTGTTACCTGGGCTTGCTCAGCATGAGAGCAGTCCAGCACTTTTGACTGCTGGCAAATTACATCATTTCTTTGACCATCAATTTGCACTTGGGGGAGAAGAACACTTGAGAGTTTATCAAGATTAAATCATCATAATGAAATCTTGTTTGCCAACATACAATATTTCACAAGTTGTATTGGGAACAATCTAATTGAGCTTCTGCTTTCCTGGAAGTTATTTGGTCTATATTAGAAACCCAAACCAAATAGATCATATTTATTGTATATAGCGCATTTCATGAAACATCATTAAGCCATTAACGTTATTGTACATTAGTCAAAAACAAAGAACAAAAGTCTGACAGCATCTGGGGACATACAATGACAGGCTCAAACATTAAAGACAAGAAAATAAATTTTAAAAAATATATATTAACCAATATACAATATTTGATTTTTCTAGAACTATCATCCCAGGGCCATGGTGCAGGATTTGATAAGGCTCTGTTGCTAAGGGAGCGATACTTTGGATTAAAAAGACTGAAATGTAAGAGACAGCCAGGGCCTTCAATGCAAAATGTATGACTTTTATTCTGAACTCCACTGAAAACAAGTTTTCGCACACAAGGGCAGGTGAGGTGTGATCATGTGTTTTTGCATTTTTCAAGACCAAGCTTCTAAGTTCTGAACATTCTGTGACTTTTTTCTAAACAGCTTTAGAAATGGCAGCAAGCAGGACATTGCAGTTATCAATTAAGAAAGAACAAAAGCATGAGGAAGCTTTTCTGGCTGTGAAAGACAAGGACAGATATAAGCCATATTTCAGAGGTGGTAGGAGGACACACCGGTCAGCTTCAGAATGTTTTTTAGTCAAAGATTCAAGGCACCAAAATGATTTTTGTATGCGCTGGGATGGATCTAAATTACAGCATTGATCAAACTGAAATTCACATTTATTCATTTTGCATTGTCTGGGAAACCAAATAGAAATGAAACACTTAAATGTAGGATATTTGCAATACCATGTGGTATACCATAGGAGCAACTGAAGATATGGGTACTGTACGTGTAGCACAGGGTTTCTAGTCCCAAAGCCACAAAGAATCATACCCAATGCAAGCATGTACATGTAAAACTAGATTGATCCTCAGAACTGGTTCTTGCAACATTCTAGATCTAAGGTGTTTTTTCTGTGAATGTTAATTACCTACCCTTTGCGTGTAACTCATTGATTTGAACACTATTGGGGTATTTAGCAGTGGAAATCTTAGATTACTGTATGAAACCAGTTTAATTTCACCCAGCTGTGGTTTGTGATGACATGGTGGAGTCTGGATGACAGCACATAAAATAAACCATTATCAATTGACTGAGATCAAATACAACCTTGCTTTGGGCCTCTATATGTTATCTGGTTTTCTTTAAAAAAACAGCTATTTTAGAGGAAAGTTTTGGGCTGTTGCAATGTAAACCAATTAATTGTTTAAAAAGGATACCTTACACGGTTGATTGTATAAATAAATAGAACGCATTTAGCAAACGAGAAGTTCTCAGAAACCAATGCCTATGTAACACAAAACATCAGATTCAAATCAATGTTCAAATCAGATCGAAATATTAGGCTGGAAACAAGTGCCCCAGCACTTGTGGTTTTCATTGAAATGGTCACTTCAATTAAGTGACTCTAAGCGTATTCTACATGACAAACATGTCAAGACAAGAAGGGTAGATACTGCAGCGTTATGTGAGAACTGTTGCAAAAGACACGTTACCAAGGGAGCCAAGGTTTCACTTCATGCCTCAGTTGTTAGTAAGGTCAATGCTGAATCTGCTCTGTTCAAGGTCTCACTTAATGTTTTGAGATAAACACTATAGACACTAAGGCTGTGTGAACACATGCACCTACTACTACAGCAATTACTCTGGCACCTTTCAGTTCCGTGGCATCTGTGAACATCAAAACATACTTTGA
This sequence comes from Megalops cyprinoides, assembly GCF_013368585.1. Classification (NCBI taxonomy): domain Eukaryota; kingdom Metazoa; phylum Chordata; class Actinopteri; order Elopiformes; family Megalopidae; genus Megalops; species Megalops cyprinoides. Next base: position 41,507,447 of record NC_050584.1, read on the forward strand.
TGAGGATGGAATTGCCAAAGGCTGATTCAAAAGGTGGTTTCCCAGTCATAGTCTGGGCTCTGTATACATGGTAGAGAGCATTCCTCTTAATTATAACCTTGCCAACAGATGACAAGACAGAGAGTCACTCTGCTTTATTCATGGACATGGGCTTTGAGCAGTGGTTCTGTTCCATGCTCATGAAAAGTACAAGGTGAGAAATCACACCTTGGCATTATGCTAAGAATCAAGACAAGCGCATATTTTCGTATGTGAACATGACCTAAGGTCTTTCAAAATGTCCCAGTAATGATAGTTACATTGATAGACCCACAATGGACTGTATTTCTGGTAATTATTTGACGTTCATAGCTGAAATCAGGTCACAGATGACGTCAGAGAACATCAGGCGGATCTTCCTGTAGATTCTCAAAATGGACAAAACTCATATGAAAGCCAAGTAAGTGGTTTTAACATTTCACTGCTACAGAAGTAAACGGTCGAAGGGGAAACTGTCATGATAGAGCTGAATGGTACAGGATGGCACAACCTGACAGGAAGTTACGTAAGTGTTTCATGGTGGTGTTGATGGTGAAAACACTACGGCTAATGGTGGGCTTCCCTCTTTTTCTTTTCTTACTTTTTGTCAAGGTTTATGATCAAGGAACATTGCACCTTTTCAGTAAATATGGTTCACCAGACAACCAACCAATTTCCTACTCTATTGGCTTCCTTTCCTTGATTTGCTCATCAGGACCAAAGCTGCTAGCAGCCGTAATTGTCTGCCTTTGTTAAAGAGGGGACAATTGAACAATTTGACAGATCAATGTTACATTTGGTAATCCTCTGCAGTCTTCTGTATGTGCTGTTTGTTTGCTGCTTCTCCCATATGAAGGGTGTATAACCACTGAGGAAGCGCTTACCCTTTCCCTTCATGTATGCATGTGACATGCATTCACGCAAATTACACTACCAACCCTTTTCTTTGGCAGCAATTATAGTCTATTCTTAGGGCATTATTTGGATTTCCGGTGGCGCATGCGCAGAGGTTATTTTCGGACTTGGATGCCTTTCATTGTCGTAATAATAAAATTTTTTACTGTTTTTATGACGTGAACATGTATACCAAGTTGTCGTAAGAATAAAATGGGGTCTGTTTTTACGACGATAGCAGACATTGTCTTGTCGTGAGAATGAGTTCGCACCTATTTTTACGGCAATTTGTTCTATGTGTCTTGTGAGGGTCACCTAGCCCACCTTGAGCTGGGGACTAACCAAGCATAACCCCAGCCGGCCTAGTATTACTGGGCTAGGGGTCACCTCGATTTTTGCACAGGGCAGACATTCCTCAGGGTTGTCGCCATCTTTAATGCGTGTATGGAAGTTACCTCCGCAGAGGTTATTTTCGGACTTGGATGCCGTTCATTGTCGTAATAATAAAAATTTTCACTATTCTTACGACGGAAATGACCGATTTATTCCGAAGGAACAATAGAGGTATAGCTGATTATTGTTTATGAGACACTTCACAACCTCCAGCTGTTCCTACGGTTACGTGTACAAATATGAAAAATAAAGATAAAACACAGGCCGCACCTTCGGCGCCGTTACATTGGGGAGGGGAAAAGGTTATGTCATGTTTGCGTCTGTGGCTGGCCTATCTATCTATCTATCTCTAAATCATTCTGTCTGTCAGTCAGTCTGTCTGCCTGTCCGTCCGTCTGTCTTGTCTGTGTGTCTGTGTGTGCGTCTGTCTGGACAAAATCACCTAACAATGCACACAGGCCAAGTCAATCTCAGAGTACTTGATCTGTGGGTTCGGAAAGTTTTTCTTTGAAGCCCGTTTCTTTGCCGCCTCTATATTTCTGGAGCACCTGGTGTACAGGTTGACATGATTCGCCTGCTCCCACTCCCCCACGGCCTTTTTAAGTGGCTCGCAGGAGTCAAATTCTGCCCCTTCGTGGAGAGCAGACGCCGCCATTTCCATGTCTTTCTCTAAGTCCGAAAACAACGCCACCATCCACATCGCTCTCTAAGTCAAAGTCCGAAAATAACATCTGCGCATGCGCCACCGGAACTCCAAATAATGCCGTGAAGAATAGACTAAAATTCAATTGTTACGACTCGTCGTAAGAATAGCCACTTCTTTTTTCTTTCTTGATAAATTACAAAGCAGTATGCTATCTGGCTGTTGAGGGCTGATCAGAAAACATTAAAATTATGTAGCAAGTTTATAAGATCATAGTCAGTTCTTTCATTGTAGTGTCAATGTGGTGACAGTGGCTACCCACGGTGGTAGTGATGCTAAGTGTGTTAGTTATCTGAGTGCCCTTTTAGCTCACTACATAGACAATTTTCTACAGCTTGCTAAATATTAGGAATGTTGACTAGCTACGCTGATCTACCTGTGCTACCTATGTTGCTATCTGTTATTTTTAAATAGCCAGAGAGTTAAAGTTAAACAGCCAGACAGCTGTGCGCAATTTAAAGCTGTTGGTAATTAGTTAGCTGGATAGCTCATTTGATGCTAATACATGTAAAGTTAGCCAGCTATGATTTTTATCTGAGTGTGTGTGTGTGTCTGTTTAGCTTGGCAGCGACAATAGTTTGGTGAGCAACTAGCACTTATAACGTGTTGCCAATCAGCTATAGATTTGTAGCCTATAGCCAGCGAGTACAGTAAGCTAGTTTAGTTATTAACAGAGCTATTTTATAGCGAATAATATGTGCTGAAAATCACGTTTTATTTTATATTGTGTGTCGCAGTATATCACACCAACCAGCTAGCAAGCTATAACAAGCAATAGTCAATAGTTAATAACTGGATGCTGAATGACTGACAATGGTCAGTATAAGCTGATAATTGTCATGATATAATATTTAGCAAGTGATTGTTATTCATAGTAATTGTAAAAATGCGTCCTTGATCTACAATATTCCAACACCTTAGCTTGCTACCACAGACTGCGCACCCTCTTGCTACGTAATGCTTGGGGTGAAATTGCTGAAAGACAGAAGCTTTACTCAGTAAGTATGTAGGCATTCATCTTATCTATGCTATAATTGCTTTTCCAGTCTTATTTGAGAGTAAAAACTGTCATGGGAAAATAAAAACAAAAATGAAAATTTAGGTCTGTGTTTTTAAGCTCATCTGTACATGGATTAGTGTAAATCAACAACATGTCGCTTTGGTTGTGGAAACCAGTGAAGGGAACCAATAGAAGGCTAAGTGTGTGGGCCTAGAAAAACACGTAAACAAACAAAAAACCCCACTCTCACCATTTCAGCATTGGTAGTGAATGAGTCTGATTAATCCACCATTTGCTACAGCCCTGTGTGTATATAGTTTATATGTGTATATGTTTCATTTAATGACTTAACCCCTCTGTCTAGAGTAAAATCTGTACAGTATTAAAAACAACACTACAGTATTGCTAATACTGCACCAAAGTATTAAAAATAGTTTATATTGACAAAACATCAATGTATTTCTTTGTCAGATTTTTTCCCTTGCTGCTTCTGTACCATGCTTCCACTTACCAAGCCAAACTGCAGAGATATTAACTAGAGAAAGTCAGGAGGATCGTCAGAGCTGACTAGATGATCGTGTCACTTAACAGTAAGTCACTGACAACCCTTGTATATGCTGTAGACTTTTTCAGTGTGAAGCATGATCAGTCAGCAGAGTGGTATACTCTCTGGTCATGATGTTGACATAAAGGCCAAAAAATTACAGGATTTAAGGTACAATTCAGATACTCTTGTGAAAAATGTGTACAAAATGTAATTGAATTGCAGGAATTATCCACTTAAACACAACAGTGATGAATGCCACGAATATGTGCTCACATTCTGAAAAAGGGAAATGCATGTCATCTTGCATACATTGAGCTCATGATTAGCTGATCTGTTTGGTCAATTTGACTCATGGCTGTCACATGGTATACACAGCATTTTTTCACATCAAACAAAGGTGAGCATTTTCCCCATCATGACTTGCCAAAATTACCTGAAACAAAAACCCAGTGTTACTGGGATTGGCTTTAGCTACTATTCACATTGAGGTGATGGCAGAAAATAGATGGAAAAGGCATTCTGCAGGCATTTTGCTAGAAGCTGGCACAGAGCAAATGTGATCTGCAGTCTGCAATGTACCTTATATTTCTACCTCTTCTCTGTAGCCGTGTCTGTCATGTGCTAAATGTCAGCAGGGTGTCTGTGCTGTGTCTGGATTGCTTCAGCTTACATTTATGGACACAAACCAGAGCTCAGAGCGGAAGGAGAGAAGTAACAATGGGGGGACACAGCATTATGTAGCCCCACACTCCCCAGCCTCACCCTAACAGCTTCTGAAAGTGCTCTGTTCAACACAAGATGAATGGTAATTTAAGCAGATTGCAGGAGCCAAATCTGTTTAATTTCAGAGAGCCAGGAACATTTCTTCTGCTTACTTTGACCTTTTGTTCAGATAAAATTAGGTTGTTCTTCCAAGAAGTGTTTAGCACTTTCTGCTTAGAAAAGTATACAAGGAAGCACAAGGCTGACTACAAAGTAATCTTTCATAACCAAAGAGAAACAGCACAGACTAAACTGTGATCATGATTAGCAAAATAAAAAAATGTTTATCTTACTTTTAAAAAATCAGATCACAGGATAATAACTGCGACTGAAATTTTCATTATTTATTTTGTAATTCAGACATGGACAGTAAACCGCTTGTCTGAGCTGTGTAAAGTCAGTGCTAATCCTCTGCTTGCTGGCGTTCTGACATCTCTCTTCCTCTGTTCTATCTCCTGTTAATGGAAGCCTTACAGTGAGTGGGCCCTTTGACCATCCCCCTCTCAAGCCAAGACTTCCATGTTCAGATGTCACGCGCCCCACACCTTTCACCCTAGATCAGACAGAAATTATTGATCATCTGTGATTGATCTGGGGCTTCGTCCATCTGCCCACCACCTCTGTCCACAGTGCACAGGGTTGAAAGAGAGGGGAGGCTGTCTGGGTCGGCCAGCTGGCTCAGATAAGTAATCTGCTCCTCCTGTCTTTTTGTAAAACATGAACTGGGCAACCTGATACCGGGAATTAATAAAGGAACAAGTCTTGTACTCATACAGAGCCTCCTGTTCCAAAGGAGCTTTGGAGAAAACAATGAACCCTGAACCGAAAAGGTCACACACAGACACACACACTATAGTGCTGGAAGGACCCCTGACTGATAGGGCAATACACAAAACAAGACAAACACAAATAACCTGCCACTACAAACTCCATTCACTACACCCTTTACAAGCTCTGTTTTTTTATTCAACAGCTTTGTATAAAGAATGATTTGGAACCTTCAGTGTACACTTAGGACAGGAGTTGGCAGGAGTAGTTTGATGCGGTTGGAAGTCCTTCCTGCAGCACTCTACCACACATACCCCACCCCATTCTATCCTTAGTATCATATCACCAATCCCCAAATACTACCCTCCCCTCTCAGCCTGGGGACACCTGCATATAGAGAGAGATGGAGACGTTGAGAGAGAGTTAAAGAGTGAACTGGAGGGTGAGATAGAGGGTCTATTGTTACAGCTTTGGGAGGCTGTCAGGGCTGATCTATGGCAAGGCAGATGTAATGGAGGCTTGAGTGAGGTAAGCCGGCAGGCAGGGAAGCAAGCATGTGAGCAATGCGATGATTATCTGGAGAAGACACAGAGCCCATCTGTTCAGAACACAGCCGAGGCCAGAGGCACAGGGCGGGGCTCCAAACAGGTGTGCAGGGAAGGGAGTCAAATGAATGCGGGCCTGATGACAGTGCTGCAGGTACTGCGTCTAGAGGTCAGGGCGGATGAGAGAAATAGGCCGACAGGCTTGCTGGCAACTCCTCTAATTAACCTCTCACATGCCTCAGTCAGCAACACTGGTACGTTATTCACCCTGCTGCATTATTTTGAGCGTTTAGACATGTCTCTCAAGTTCATTCCCTCTGATCCGATGCTCAGAGGTCTGTGTGGTGCAGGCTGACCTTGCTGACCCTCCTGTGCTCTCCACAACCCCCACTATGTCACCTGTTTCCCTTGCAACTCAACCTTTGTGACAAGTTTCCATTCTGACTGGTGGCCCCTCACACCTGCTCTCCCAGTCACTAGACAAGGCAGCCTTGCTGCAGCATTTTGAGACTTTTTCTAACCAGTGCTGTTTGTCATTTAGAGGAGCTAAAGTATTTTATATTAACAAAGGCAACACAAGACTTGGACAGTAAGTGTTCCTTTCCACAGCAAGGAAGGGCAGATGGTGAAACAGTTATGCAGCCAGTGGATACAAGTAGTGCAAGGAAAATCTGATAACTAGAGTAATATGCATACATAGACAGAGATCTGCATGAATTGTTGCATGGTGAAAAATTCACAGAATGCACAAGAAATGCTAGAGATCATGTGGTCTAGATAAAAAAAAATCAGCACATCTTCTGACACCCTAAGTCTTTGACAGTTTGGTCTGCCATGACGTAGTTTTGCATGGGGTATGCAGTATGTATTTTAAAAAAAAAGGCTCTTGACTCCAGAAGCCACATTTGCAATGAGTCAGACGTTGTAGACTGTGTACATTCATGCAGTGTAGACAGATAAAGCTTTTGCAGCCTGGTCAGTGGTTATCAATGACTTCTGGTAACAGATGCCTTTTGAAAAGCCGTGGGTGTCGGGGGAGATTTCTTGAGAAGGGAAGTGGCTGGGCTGTGGTCCGAGTTTAGCCTTCCGGGTTCAGAAATGGGTACACATATGAAAGGTCCTTGGATAGGGGAGTCTTGTGCTTCGGTTCTAAGTGATAAATTTCTCTCTCACACACACACACGCAAGTTTGCTTTGGCCCAAAGTTGCAGAAATGTCAGTTCAAATTGTGTTCCATTTTCATTTCCCAAATAAACAACCAAACGCTCATGCAGTCCAGATGCATACTGCTTTGTGGTATTTATTGATCTCACAAAGAAAGATTGAGATGAATGAGCTTGGTTGTTTGCATTTACACAAACCATTTACATTGTGTCAATATCTACATCTGGGAGTGGTCATTTGTAATGTGTAGTTTTGCTTTTGGTAAAACTGTTAAAAGGTTTTAGGTTTTTGTTTGGCCTGTTTGGATTATTGCTTTTTTTTTATGTGTTTTTAGCAAACACATAAAAGCAATGAATGAAACAAATGAGCTGCAATACGGCTGTCCATCTCTGCTCTGGACTGCTTTATCTCATACCCAGAAACATCAAGTCCATAACAGTGTGAAAACCATACTGTTGATTTGAAAAGAAGGTGTACAACCTTGGCATTTAACAAAACCAGATACTGGGGCTGGAGCCTGACTAAGGTAGAGAACCACCATTAGAGAAACAGTCTTCTTTGTGTTTTATCCTTTGATCTAGAGAATCTTAACAAAATCAACAAAAAAGAAAACTGCAAATGCCTATCCAATTGGTGGAGTAAAAATCAGCAAAATGCAGCAGTTGTGATGTTTTTTATTTCCCGGTTTAGTTTGCTAGTATTAGACTTTATTTTTGTTTTGAGACAGGCTCCAAGTCTTTTTTTGTAGGTGTGACACTGATAAATGGCTTGTGGGAGGAACTGAGAAGCACAATTAAGATTCCATCAGGATAAAGGTAATGGTAAATTATTTACATTAACGAGGGGTTCAGCTCATCTAAACATGCTGCCACAAATGGAAAAAGCGTCTCCCGATTACTGGACTCCTGGCTTCTGTAAATTGCGAGCACTTTTAATTAATGAGCCAACCACGTCAGGGGAGGGAGTAAGTCATGATATTTTTTTGGCCAGCTCATGAGTGCAGCAGTACTGTTTATTTGATGGTCATTACAGCATATGATGTTATTAATCATTTGGATTATCAACATTTTTGCACTGGTATGCTTTGTGGCATACCATAGACCACCTCACTGAGATGATACATAATCCATAGTAGATCCACTTGTAGATTTATGCAATGTAAAATATTTATTTCTTATGCCATGAGACTCACATAGCTCAAACTCCCCCATATCGTACTTCTCATTCAGTTTGGTTGCAATAGGATATTGATATTTATAGCATGTTGATATGATATGAATTCATGTTGATGATATTGCTGCAATGAAGTGCTAATGTTTTTCATATTCATTGACATTAGTTAATAGTTCTCTAATGCAAATGTGCATTTTTTTACTTTTAAAGAAATCCACCAATCTAGAAATATTTCTTTAATATGTCAGAACAATCACAATGTCATAGTTATAATCGAATTTATGTGTTGTTTTAACTCTCATATTTCTCATATTCCTGAGACACAAGTGTCTGCTGAATTGGTTTCTCTCATCTTCTGTGTGTTTACTTTGATTACTTCTAGTTAGTCTTTTGTATGATGTCCATGTGTTTACTTTTTGTGCATGCATGCATGTTTTTGACAACATTTATACAATGGGCCTGGTTCCCTTTTCATAGAATCAAAAAGGGGAACTGGGTGTCAACTACAAAATGCAAAAACAAGACATGCTCAAGTCATGGAAAGAATCTGACTGATCATAATCATTCTGGTAATTCACTCCAGCTAAATAACGCCTAGTCCATTACTGAGCATGTATATCTGATGTTGCGGGAATGATCACCAGAAATGGTTCAATATCATTTTATGATCTTTTAAAAAAATTGTTCCAGCAGTTTTCTATCATGGAGTCTCACACAGTCTCACACATCCTGCATGGACATGCATTGTGTAGGTGCTGTTCAGAAGTTGTTTGTTCAAACTAGCCTCTTCTTAGAGCTGTGAGCTGGAACACCTCTGGATGCCCAGTTCCTGTACATTCACGGCAGGCTCACCACCTTCCTGCAGACCTCACAGTATGAATTGTGCTCCTCATTTCCATGGAATCATTCAGGCAGCACCACTGTAGGTGAATTTCGGAGGTGTCAGCGAGTGGGTGAGATAGATAATGATTGACATGGTTTCTCATTTTTCATAGATAATCATGCCTTCTCGTTTGAGGCCCAGAACTATGTGACTTTGACTGGTCAGAATACGTAGGGGCTCGACCCCTGTCACCAGCAGTTAATGAGGGGGTGTTGCTCGGTGGGGGCGGTGAGTGAATTATCATATTAATTAGCCTCTTCCTCTGGCCGATAAACACAGAACTGAAATGTCACAGTGCTTGGTGGCCGAGGGAGACACAATTAGAGGAAGTGATGACCGTTTCAAAAATCCTCTACACTTCCCTCCCCACACGCTCTTTGCCCCTTCCCAAGCCTCCCACCTCTCACCCGGTTCTCTTGGCCTGAATTTGCCTTTATTTTCCTCTGCGGTTCTTTGCTGGGAGCTGTGGTCCATAAATGGTGTCACATAGATATGCAAAGGCAAGATAACTTGAAAATGTGCTCATCCAGTAAATGTAAATGTATTATTTGATGATGACAGCCATCTCTAGAACCATAAAGAGTTCCAGTAAGATATATATTGCGCATGTTGGTATGTTGGTGATATTGGTTTAAATATTTGTTCCCTGTGAGTTCTTCTGAAAGAATATGACAATTGGAAAACCATGGCCTATTCAAGAGGTGTGGGAGGGGTTAAAGTCCAAAATCAAACATATAATATGTTTAGTGCCTATTCAGAATCTGGTGACGTAATTGCTAACATTATCTGTGGTAAGTAAATGTTTGTGTACTCTTATGAAGTGCAGTACAGAGCTGAGGTGGAGTATGGGTGGAACAGGAGGATTCCCCTCCATTTTGAGATGTGTGTTTCTAAACTGTACACTTCCTCCCTCTGCTGACAAGGCCCTTTTGGGGTGTGTGTGGGTGGGAATGGGGGGGGGGGGGGGGGGGGGGGGCTGACGGGGGGCTTTGGAAGCAAGCGCCTCCCCTGCCTCGTGATGGAACACTTCTTAGACGCAGAGCCGTGAAACCCACAGACGGTTTGTGTTCTGCTGTGACCTGACTCTAGGCGCCCCCACAGCCTCTGAACCCAAATATATCTGCGCGCCGTTGCTGGCGGGTATGCCTGTTTCTGCAGCACGCGAGGATCCCAGCTCTGTGCCATTCTGCCTTTGAGAGGCTGCGGCTAAACCTGCCCTGGGGGCACGCTCCTCTAGCTTGTGATATGCGGCCCGGGCTCCAGGCCAGGAACGCACGCTCGAGAGGGAGACAGACGCAGGGAGGGAAAGAGTGGAGGAGAGAACAAGTCCAGGAAGGAGCAGAGCCTTCCTTCTCCCCTTCCTCAGCCCCCTCCAATGGAGTGGAAAAACAGTTAAAAACAATCCCCTGAAAACATCTTTCCATAGGTTGCGCGTGTCTGGAGGACGTGGGTTTGGAGACAGGCGAAATGGTGCAGATACTAGCAGGAAATGCACTTGAGCTCGACGTCAGATAGTGTCAGGTGTAAAGAGATTGTTTAGAGGGAGTTACTGAATGTTTCGCTGATATTTTGGGTGAGCTCCCAGAGTGATGCTTTCCAGTTTCAAAATGCCTGCCCTAGCACGAAGAGGTAGGAATGAAAAACAGTGGGAGAGGTCAGCCAGCCACCGAAGCTTCCATTACTGCAGCATGAGTGCTTATTGCTATGGTGGAAACTTGTAATATGTCAGCCTGTCTATTACCCCACCCCCCTTAAACTGTCACACCATGGTCAAGATGATGCCTATCTTTGCAAAGCTCACGCAGACAGTGAGACAGTGAGACAGTCAGCCAATTAAGATCATACTGTGACAGTTAACAGATGATTGATAGTACCCTGAAGAGGTGTTAGGAGTTGGGGTGTGGGCTGGGCTTAGCTGCTCGCATGGGTGGTGACAGCACTGTATGTGTGTGTTTGGGTGTGTGCATGTGTGCGTGCGTGTCTGAGCAGACTCGGGCAGAAGGTCTGCTGTGAGGAGAGGGGAGGGAACATTGGTATAAAGGGATATTTTGGGAAGCATACAAGGTTTGCCAAAGAAATGGAAGGTTCACAAGTAACTTGATAATAAATGGTTTTGCCTTCATCATGTTCATTCTGCAATGGCAATATTGTGTCTGCGCTTGGCTGATCCTGTGAGCTAACGTTGTGCTCTACCATTTTAATTCTCTGTGTGAAATCCCTATCCCTGATCACTGATCAGGGCTTCTGGAATGCTGCCAAATGACTCCTGTTTATGGGTTTTCCACTCCACACTCACCCCCCCCCCCCCCACTCCTGATCTGTTTTCATCCAGACAACTTTTCTCATTAAATTTTCGTTGGACCTACCTTGGAATGTTGTATGGCCCCAAAGATATGGAAATGTTTGCATCATATGCCCCTGTGTGTCTCTTGCATGACTGTTCCTCCCTCAGCTCAGCTCCCTCTGTTATAGCAATTTTCTCCAGTAGAGTGGAGAGCCAGGCAATGAATTAGTAAACATGTGAGGACCAGCGGACAGACAACCCCCTACTGCGGTGACGACCCTGATTCTTTGCATTTCACAAAGCCTCTCACTATTTCCTAATCAAAGCTGTTGTTTGTGCTCTGGGTTCTTTCTCCACGTCCTGGGCTCGAGGGCTGTCTGTCTGTATGCAGCTGGCTTTGTAGCTCAGTGTGTGCAAGGTCAGGCTGTGTGCTGACAGACACGGCCTGCTCCTCTCTCAGCAGTGATATGAAATACAGATGAGAGACTGTGCTGGCACCCATTCCTCTTGGAAAGGTTATATGGTCCAGTGTAGTACAGAGAATCCGGGGGCTCAGATGAGATCCCCAGCCCTGATAAGTCTGTTTAATTACTGAAGTACTTCTCAGACAAGGGCCATTGAGGAGAGAATCTAATATGTGCCTTAAAGCTGTGTTGAAGCACAGTAACAGTGCTGTCCTGTTTTGTTGGACAGGCTTTGCTGGACATGAATGGCAGCTACAAAACCTGGCATCAGGCTGTAAACATGTGCAGCATCCAGGTACAGACACACACACACACACACACACACACACACACACACACACAAAATGATGTATGCACAAAGTGGGCAGGGAATTGTGGCAGATTCAGGTCATTTTGTGGGGCCAAACAGCATGAGTATGAAGAATTGGGTCAGTGCTGATACTGTTGTCTGTGGTGCTCGTGGCAATGCAGTAGGTCAGTATTATTTTTGCAGGCAGTGAAATGGTGAGTCCATATAATAACTGATAAGATAGAATGTACTTATGCACATACATAAAGGGTCTATTGCTAGTGAAAAGCTATTACTAGTTGCTGTCTGTGTTTTCCACAGTGGACCAAAATGATTTGAATGGGCTGAGAAAAGTGGTACTTGTGGCACAATTATTGAAACCACTAACTCTTGTAGCCTATCTATTGACCTGATATGCTAAACCATAATCACATTCTTTGCTTCACACTCATTTAGCATTTCTAAAACACACTTTTTGCAAAACACAGTTCACTACATTAGACACATCATTCAAAACTTAAATCCCTGTGTTTCTTTTGGAAAACACTGCCATTCAAATGCCACACCCATTTACCAATTACCCAAACCCAGTCCTCACAGGTGAAAACACCTATGGCTAATTTGTTCACTTAGAAATCAGAGCTTGAGCACTATAAATAGGGCACAGGTTAGAAGTCTTGGTTTGGACAAGGACGAAGACGAGGATGAGGATGAGGATGAGGATGAGGACGAGGACGAGGACGAGGACGAGCAACCATTACGGATGAGATCCGGGCCACTTTGGTTGACCATGTGGTCAACCATGGGCTGTCTTTTAAGGAGGCTGGGCAGAGGGTCCAGCCTAATCTGAGCCACTACACTGTAGCAAGTAAAATCTGGACATTTCGAGTTGAGAATAGCTAAGTAGACCTATCCTCTAAACCAGTGTTTCTCAACCCTCTCCTGGAGTACCCCCTGCCCTGCATGTTTTAGCTCTCTCCCTGCTCCAGCACAGCTGATTCAAATGATCAGTTTGTTATTAAGCAGCTTCAGGAGTTCATAATGAGCTGATCATTTGAATCAGCTGTGTTGGAACAGGGAGAGATCTAAAACATGCAGGGCAGGGGGTACTCCAGGAGAGGGTTGAGAAACACTGCTCTATACCATGCTACTGAGCTCACAGAACTGCACTGTGTATACTACTGTAGTATACAGTAGTACCATTGTATATCAGTAGTTATTTCATTTCATTCTGGAAAACCATTCAAATAATGTTTTTGCAGAATTACTAGACAACCCCTTGCTGGAGGGAGAAGGCAGCTGTTCATCCCAGAGCGGGAAGAGCACATTGTCAACATGGTCAGAGCAGACAATAGCATACTTCTATGACAACTGCAACAGCACATCATTACTGATAACATAACATTCAGCAATGTCCATTCGGTGAGCTTATCTGCACTGGGCCATCTCCTGAAAAGGCATCACCTATGCATGAAGCAGCTATTCAGGGTACCATTTCAGCACAACTCTGACAGAGTGACAACTGCGCTATGAATATGTGCCAGTAAGCTATGCTATCCTCTCATTGGTACTGTATTCTAGTGTACTGTGCAACACAATATTGACTACTTCATGTCTATTCATACTGTCATGCAATACTGTAATGTTTTGTCTTGCCTGATTCAGAGAGTGATGGAGCTAGATGTTGCTGCAGTGGACCACGAGTTCCTTTACATTGATGAAGCTGGCTTTCACCTTGCCCAAACAAGGCACAGGGGAAGGAACATAGGACACCGTGCCATTGTCAATGTCCCTGGGCAGCCTGGTGGCAACATCACAATGTGTGCAGCCATTAGCCAGAATGGTGTCATTCATCATCATGCCATTCTTGGTCCCTACAACACTGCCCACATCATCACCTTCCTTGACACCCTACACAACATAACTATTCCCAGTTACTAGGGGAATGGACCAGAGCAGTCCAGGTTTGTTGTCGTCTGGGACAACTTAATTTTTCACCAGGCTGCTCTGGTATGCAATTAGTTCATTGACCACCCACGATTTTTGGTACTTCACCTGCCACCATACTCTCCATTCCTTATTCCAATTGAAGAGTTCTTTTCGGCATGGCATTGGAAGGTCTATGATTGCTCGCCCCACCAACGCATACCCCTTCTCCAGGCGATGGAGGAGGCCTGTGGTGACACTGATGCGGGAGCATGCTAGGGCTGGATATGTCACTCCAGACGGTACTCCCCCCCCGTCTGATATTGCTTGTGATGTCGATGAAGTGCTGTGGCCAGACCCAAATAGGAGACAGGATGCACCCAAATATTTCCTTTAGTTCACAGTAACAAGCCTATTTTTGTTATCTTCTATTACAGTATATACAGAATGTGTAGTCTGTTACAGTACTGTTCATGCTAAAAAAAAAAAAATTCCCCTTGTATTTGTGTTTTATAGTGTATATGTATTGAATATGTATACATAGCCTGTATATTTGCGAAAATACATGTATGTGTGAGTACTATTACAAACTTTTACAGCAGTCTGCTGTGCCCTGCAGACTGAAAATGCAAAAGACACAAGCTAGTATTGTTTTACATTTATCACATCAGGGTGTAGTTGGTGTGTAGAAAGCTATTCATTTGATATTTGTATGTAGAGTTTTGATGTAAAAATACCATTTTGACAAGAGTTAAAGTAGTTTTGGATGAAGTGTTCCTGATGTTTGCTTTTTCAAGAAGTGCGTGACGTTTTGCATGTTGTGTGTGTGCCCTTGGATTTTGTGTGTTGAGTTTTGACAAAAATGAGCCATAATTTCAGAAATTGTGTCTAAGCATTGGTAAAAACTGTAATATGTGTGCTTACATTCTTATATTTTACATTTGTTTTTTCAAAATTCAGAACTTCAGAAACTTTGTTTAATGTAACTATAACGTAATTATGCTCATCTGGGAATTTAAATCCATGATTTTTTCAAAGATTTTCAGTAGATTTTTAGAATATTTAGTATCAATTGCTCTACTTTGTACCCACATAGTGAACTAGTGCTCTACCTTTTACAGACACAGAGCAACATATAATTCACCAAAAACTTAAAACATAATAAAGGAAAAGTGAAATATTTGACTTTTGACTTGCATAATTAAGAACTAAATCAACTATTCATGAATTATATGGCATGAAACAACCTTTATTTTTCCTGTGTGTTCTGTGTGTTTTATCTATTCCAAATGAAGCTTCCCTTTAGAAGTGCAGCCCTCTTGGGAGACATGTGACAGATCCCACACTGCTCATTGCTGCTCTCCTCCCTAAGAAGCCTCTGCAAAAGCAGAAAACACCACCATGGGGCTTGACGTGGGTTTGGAGAAAGAAAAATAAAATGACAAAAAAAAAATCACATTTTCAAAGCATAGATCTTTTTTGACATTTGTCAAATTTGGCAGTTTGTGTGCAGGAGGGTTATCTGTGTTTGTGGCAGTCCATCTCACAGATTGGGCCACCAGGATGCTAAACTGTCCTTGCAGCTTTACATGAAAGATTGTTGTTACATTCAATGATGCTACGTGGTAAATTTAGGCTGTTTATCTGTTGGATAAGCAGCCTGCCTCACACCCTTTTCTAAACAGCTCCTTCTCTCTCTCCTCTACTCCTGCTTTCCCTGGGTCACCGCAAACTCCCGCTTCGGTGTGTGAAAGTGGGAAAAGCTCTGAGAGCCCTCAGCCATTTTTTCCACATGCACGTATGAGAATAAGGAACCACGCAGTGTTTTTGCTGTGCCGGATAGACAAACAAGCATTGTGCTAATGCCACATAACTGCTTATTAAATCACAGACTGCCTAGCAATTGTTCCCTGTAGCCAGTCAAAATAAAACCCTTAAGATAAAGCCTTCGTATCGCATCTGATCTGGGGGTTACCGCTGTCATCTGTGCTGTCTTTTCTGCAGAAGTTATTAATGGGTATTCCAAAACAAGGGAGGAGAGGGGTAAGTGAGAGGAGAACATGAAGTCACGCAGTGAAAGAGGCAAGGGATTGGGTGAGGAGATGGAGAGAGGAAGGTACGGGAGCGGAGCGAGGAGGCGTGTGTGTTGTTGAGGTGTCGGGTCCCTTGTGTCTTTCTGTTTCCACTGTATGCTGCCAGAGTGAAAACAGCACGGCCACGGGAGCTGCAGATCTCTAGAGGCTGTGGGGGCGAGATGAGGACTCTGTCTGGACTGTCCTGTACACTCGTATAGCCTTAGGGCTGGGCTGTAGCTCGTAAATCTTCACAAAGAAGATATCTGATCGCTGTGTAGAAAGAAAATGCTAGTTTGATTCCATTTGCATTTTTTCTTTTTTTTTAACCATACTGTACACTTTATTTTAACCATAATAAATAAACCATACTCAGCTGTGTCTGCTCTGACATTGGATTTCCCTCCCTAGTATACTCACCTCACACCTCCTCATTCCTTTTCGTAGACCTCACTCTGACCCCCCACTCAATGAGACCGAGGCACCTCGAGTGTTTACGAGCTTCTCTCCTGGATGGGGGGAGGGAGGGTGGGTACTCATGCACGTCTGTTTTCCATTGCCTTTCTAATAAGAAATTACATCTCCTGCCTGCTGGCTATCGGCTTCTTTCCCAGAACCACATCACTCTGGCTGCCAACAATTACAGAACCAAGGCTGCAGAGCACGCTTCATGCCCCCTGTGTCTCGGAGTAATCTCAGTGTGATGCAACGTACAGGGACGACAAAGCAGCACGTAATCCTGTGTGAGACACTGTAAGTCATCCCTGTCTCCTGTATATTCTTTGTTTCAATAAGGGACTATTGGATGCAACAAGAAGGACCGCCTTTTCAATGTGTAGATTGACATGATAGCATTTTGAGTTAATGTGGCACATAGACAAGAGTGGAGTCGGGGAAGCTTAAACCACCCACCTCACTGCAGACAAAGACTGATTTGGTAATCCTCTTTCTTTGGGATTTCTGGCCTATCTTGGCTCTGTGTGACCAGACCAGACTTGCTTTGTAAGATGAGGCTTGAAAGAATACAGGATATTCATCTCCCTGTTTCCATATCCCCTTTTTGATGAGCTCACTTGACATAATTATGTAGGAAAATAGACTGCGCCACATGGTTTGCATTGTTCATGCATTGTTTACTACGTGACTACATCTATACACTCCCATCCTTTATGAGCAGTCTTAGCTGTTGTTTTTCAATTGCCTTGACCTCACTCCTCTATCCACAGGGACCAGATCCCCCCCCCCCCCCCCCCCCCATGTCCACAGCCCCCTTGCCTATCAGAGATACAGGGGAAACAGTCTCTCTGTGGAGCCTGAACTTTGACCTCAACCTTATAATATATGGACCCAGCGGTGGCTCATAGGTTTGCTTTAAGGAGACTGAGGGTGGAACACTAATGTCCAGTGGGAAGGGTGGAAGAGGATGGAGCAGATGGAAATGGGTTTGAAAGGGTGGAGGCTGATCTATGCGCTAAAAGATTATACCCAGTGCTGAGGTGCTTACTAACAAATTAGTTGGACTTGACAACATATGGGTGGGAATATGCCTGCATCCCCATTTAAGCAGAATTAAAATTATAATATTAACAAATCATTTGCACTGACCAATGAAATGGAGAATAACCGTGCGGGTCATTCATGACCAGCTTTGCAATGGCCACAGAACTAAGGTCTGTAAGAATAATGCAGCAGGATGTAAGATATAAGAAATGCAGCAGGCCAATTTTTACCAAAACATAATGGAGAAAAATAAAAAATAAAAGAACAAAAACATTTGGGACTCATGGTCTCATCCACCTCACCACTCCTCTTTGTCTATTAGCTCTAGTGGGCCATTCACTGTGGCCTGTGATAACCTTGTCAAGAGAATACAAACTCTAATTTCTCATTCAAATCTTGATTTATAATGGGCACAATTTTCAGGACTTTCCTTGTGCACAGTTTGTTTAGGTTTCTACAGCAAACTGGTGAAGAGCTGTTTGAATTGTCAGTTCCAGGAAAAGGCCAAACAAGTCCTGAAATATGTGGAACTCTTTGTCTCTATGGACGGTTGGTAGTGTTTATTCATGATTTCCACCACCAGCAATGGTACTATTGTATAAAACCTTCCATTCATGTTGGTACTTTTGTATATTTAATCATACTTAAAAAATTGGCAAGAGCTATTCCGCATATTGCTACACCAAAATATAATCCCTTGATTTTGTGGTTTATTGGCACTGCTATTTGCATCATTATATTCTTTCATTTTGAAAAGCTTTAATGGTAACAAGGCCAATATGTAAAAAAGGAAGATGAGAAATTTAAATAAGGAAAATGCTAAGTAGTTGCATTGTCAGCATTTTAATTCTTCCACGTAAGTACAATATTATGGTATTCAAACAATGCACTGCATTTTTGTTTGCATATTTTGCCAATAAATAATGCATAATGATGTTAATTTCACTATGCGGATATTGGAACTGAAATACCAAGCTTGTTTCGGTGAGACTGCGGTGAATAACTATTTGAGTGGGATGGGCAGTATCAAAAGGTTGTTCCTTTTTCCTTTTTTTTACCTTTGTGACCAAACAAGTGAAAGATAATCATCTGATGAATTTCAGTGATCAACTGATGTCTCTGATTTGGCAAAAATAAAAAAAATAATAATAACAACAATAATAATAAGCTTAGAGATATGTCGAGAAGCAGCATTATGTACGGCATATTCAGATGTCTTCATTGTCTTAGTGTCAACTAATTGAGTGAGTGCGGTTCCTTCGTCTGTCATTTTAAAATTCAAATGACGGATGAAAAGCCGAGCGGCTGCCGCTCCTGCTCACGCCGGTGTCAAGCACCTTCAGCTTGCGGACAGCAGCGAGTGCCGTCGCCTAGCAACGGCGGGGAAGCTGCGAGAGAGCGAGAGAAAAAAGGGGCTCCTTCTGAAAAACACTATGTTCATTCTCGCTTATTCATGTCTTTGTTTGGAAGGCTATTTTAAGCCCCAGAACGTTTTTTCCCTCTACCAAGGACAAATTTATTTTTAGAGACTTATAATCCCTCATATCTTTTCATTCTGCTTTATTTTCTCTCCCAACGCATTTGAACCCTTTCTATTTCTGGGTGGTTGCAACGGTTGCATCTGTAAATCTGCACTGTGTGGGTGGATGTATTTAAAGGTTTTAGGTAAAGATGGGGGAATAGGGGTGTGCCTTTTACCTTTGTGTCGACACAGTGCATTAGGTTGTTTAATTCAGAGGGCCTATTTTATTTATTAGAACAAAGAGAACATTGTACTCCATTACAAATATTTTTTCATTGATGGCGTATAGAGGGTCTGTGTTTGGGCAGAATAAACAACGCCTCGTTTTGAGCATGTTTACATTAGCTGTAGGCAGCGCATCATATAAACCATGAATCTGTCAGACTTCTTTTTGCCTGATTTCATTCTCTCTTTTGCAAGAAACAGCTTTATATTCGTGGACCTTTTCAGAGACACAGTTAAATGGTCTCTATCCCTTTTTCTTGCTCACAAGGACCCTACATTTATTTTGGGACAATCCTTGGTCACTTTGCATATGTATGTTGTGCTTTTCCATGCTTTTTGCATATGTCAGTGTTACTTAACTGATGTAAATATGCCCATCAAATAAAAGGTCTGCTTATTCCCTAACGCAGATCTCTTGAGCAATTACCAGAGTGTAGCAACTGTAAGCAGGCAGAATGTAAGATCTGCATGAAGATGGATGCTGCTATCAGACACCTAAGGGTTTAGTGTACTAAGACTGTCATTGGGGAGAGAAAGGTCAAAGCAAAGCCATGACCAAACAAATGAGTGGAACTGTGAGCCTGCTGCACTGCAGCAAGTAGACTGGAATTCAAATGAAGTTCAGATCTATTCCTTGCACGCTCCACACTCATTCACATTAAACCCATCATCAGCAGTAATTCATCATGAGCCAAGAGCAGACACATGGGCTTTCTATCCTTCTCTCACATGTACACACACATGTACCCATGTGCGCATACACACACACACACACATACACACAAACACACACACAGACACACACACACACACACAGAGACACAGGCTTACACAAATAGTTATGCATCTTAGCTTTTTTCTAACTGCAGTTGAAAGGTTTGGAAGGATTAATGACATACATAGACCCCTGGTTAATGTATATGTTTGCTGAAAACTGGACCATTCATCTATCCATCTAATCATCTAATGGTCATTTCTGTGGAATTCCACTTCTTTTTGAATTTGATTCAGGCTGATCTCCCGCATGGACACTGTGCAAGAAATCGTGAATGTACCTGACCTTAGGAAGTGGGCCGATTCCTCTGTTGAGTGTGCAGGGAGGGTCTCTCCCAGGGATTCCTCTGTCCGTTTCTTCCCGGCTCGCGTGACAGCCTCAGCCAATGATGATAAATGGAGAGAGGGAAAAGCAATTACTGAGCCAGTTAGATGCAGTTAGTCTGAAAGCAATCATTATAAACTGGCTGGAGTTTGTCTGAGATGACAGTGTATCACTCCAGAAATACACCTGTCCTCCACGTTGGCTCACCTCTCTCCATTCTCGTCAGCCTTATCATGTCACCCTCTGCCCCCTTCAGCAAATATTCCTGCAAGGTCCTCTTTCAACGCTCAAATACACTGGACCCAAGAGCCACTGAACTGATGGCACCAGGAGCCATTGAACTCTGTTAGGATCCCACCTTATAAGAACATGTCACTCATCTTAACAGCATGTTAACGTCAGGGCACACACAAACGTGAAAGAATTGGGACTTTGAGTCTGTGCCATGTAGAGCATGCTGTTTCTTCAAGGAGAATATAGTTATGTTACTGAAGACCTGTATGGTCATTGTATTTATATAGTGCAGTAATGGGATAGGCAGGAAATGACAATAACAGAACAGAATATACTGTGAATGCTCTTATTGAGTTTTACTGCCTATTACCTGACTTTCCCAAGAACCTTGTCCCTGACCACAGCATGGAAAAGCAATGACGATGTGAAGAAAGTTTGCTGTCATTTAGTTAGCTCCATGTTACCTGATAGTAACAACCCCTCACAGAACTAGTCACTGCACAAAGATTTTGACACAGCACAACTTCATACAGAAAGGGGTAAGCCTGCTGATAGGGCATTGTCCTGGCTCTGTAATGCCTTATGAAGGCCACATCCTTGGTGCTGCAGAGAGAACAATACAAGTGCATGTGACAGACTGGGTGTATGCATGTGCATGTACGTACATAGGTTTATGTATGTGTGTGCATTTGTGCGTGCATTTGTATGCATGTACTCGCTTGTTCAGACAAGCGAGTACATGCGAGTACAAGGTGTGCTTGTGTACATATAATGACGTTTGTAAAACTGCTATATTTAAGCAGAAGGACCCAAATTCAAAAGTCCAAGAATGCTGAAACAAAAAAGATAAGTTGCACATCTGAAGTACTTTTCTGTCCACTAAAGAACAAAGAGTGTCATTGTATGGCACTGCACAGCTCCTGTTTGTCCTACAGCTGCAGGATGTAGAGGTAGTCACTCTGTGCTTGGCACTCATGCTCACACGCTCACAGACACCCTCTTGCAGGCGGCTAAAATAAAAGCAGCTAAAAACAACTGGCCCTTCGCGTAGGCGGTGTGTTCGTAGGTCAGACCGAGAGGTTGCCCTAGCAACCTATTTCAGGCCTCGGCTGGTAGCGTGGATTACTGTACGGGGTCTCGCCTGGGCCGGCGCTCTAGAATGTCAGCTAGAACAAAGCGTGCACGCACCTGACGCCCCCTGTCCTCCCACTGCCCCCTCATCCACCGGTGCAGTTACGAGCCAGGTCTGCAGCAGGGTCTCGCTTCGTGCCTCATCTGCAATG
Organism: Megalops cyprinoides; assembly: GCF_013368585.1. Taxonomy (NCBI): domain Eukaryota; kingdom Metazoa; phylum Chordata; class Actinopteri; order Elopiformes; family Megalopidae; genus Megalops; species Megalops cyprinoides. The sequence goes on from NC_050584.1 coordinate 41,529,195, forward strand.
CCTGCCCCTGAAACACCTCAAGCGGCTCTCAAAACTGTGTACATTTCAAAGGAACAAAGTGTGGCATGGAGACCCCATATTTCACTCTCCTGTGTTTTTGCTGGTGTTAGTTTCCATTGTTTAGTCTGAATATGAGCACACGTGGAAGCTTAGACAACACTATACTGTAGCTTTTAAACATCAACATTTGCGTGCCAGACAGAAGAATTTGCCGGATCCAAATGCTTCTATCAGTCTGGCAGGAACATAATGTCCTCTTGTAGATCACTGTTCCTATTTCCAAAAAATAAGGTCACTTTAATATTACATCAGCACATTTTGGAAGGGCCCACTCATTGCCCCTGTTTGGGTTACTATTTCTGCAGTGCCGTTCTCCTTTCACTTTTGCTGCCTAGGCTTACAGACAAATTAGTAATGCTCTCTTAGGGCAACCTGGCATTCTTTGTGCCAAAAGCGAATGCAGGTAATTCCACAAGCACAGCACTCCAGCGCAGCCATTGAAAATTGTTCAGTTTGAGTCAGTACAGGATGCTCCAAACAAGGTCATCCTATTGTTTCATTGGGGGTGGATGTGATGGTGGGTGGGTGTGTGGTGGGGGGGGGGGGGGGGGGGGGGCTGAACAATCTGCTCCGAGCTGCTGTTCTCTGGCAGGGAGAGGCGGGGAGAGAGAACAGTGTGTATTCACGCCGCTCGGAGACTCTTCACACACTGTACCCTCAGTCCCCTGCCTCACTTGCCATTGTGGTTAGTGCGCCTGTGGGCGCTGGTGAAGAAAGCCCCCAAGCCAGCTAATTCCCTTGACATTTACACAGCTATCTCACCCCTCCAGTGAGTCAGGAGAAAATCTGACAGCTGGCAGCACAGAGAGGGGAGCTGCTGCAGGTGTGCATGAAGGGAGAGAGAGAGAGAGAAAATCATCTTTTGAATGGCTTCTGCAGAGCACTCGGGCAACATGGAGGGAGTGAGGATGAAAGGATTGTCATCCATTGTGTGTGTGTGTGTGTGTGTGTGTGTGTACCTGTATGCTGTGCATGCCCTTACAGCCTGATGCAGTGTTTGTAGCTGCCATTCATTCATGAATTTGTGTTTTTGTGTATGTGTGTTTTTGCATGTGTCTGTAGGTGTGTGTATGTGTGTGTTAGTGCTGTTGCTTGCTGATTGGATGGTGAATGTTAATGGCTTAGCTAACTTAGTTTAGTAACTAGAGCTTAGTGCAGGTACAAATGTGTGTGTGAGACAGTGTGTAATGGTCAGTGTTTAATATTACAAAAGAACATACCAGAAAGAGGCGAGGGCAGCAGTTAGACAGCTATAACACTGACTGCTTTTTCCTGCTCATTCTTCTCATACGCATTACTCTCTGCATGACTATCCACAGCATTTAATTATTATTTTACTATAGGAACTGTAATGACAATAATTCAGCGTTTTACATAATAATCATATTATTATATGAACAAGGTACGTTTACAGCTGCCTACTGCCTAGACAGAGGAAATTATCACACTGTATTGTTTCTCAGACAAGATGAAACTTTATATGATTTATTTGTTTGTAGTTGATTGTGTACTGTTATGGAGACCTAGTGGGAGGGTTAGTTACTCTACAGGAATTCCTATTGGCTGATATAGGTTATGATATAGGCTCATACAGAGGTGTCTAGCAAACCTGTCCCTTTGCCATTTTTCTCTGAGCACATCCCTGCTTAGAGACTAATAGGGTGACATGTTACAAATCATCACAGCACAGTGTATTCAAAAATACACAATAACTCAACAAGGTAATGTTGCTTAATACACATTGCTAAAATGAGTAGGACTTGGTCTAACAGATATCTCAAACAGTGCCACCAAGCATTTTACATACCCTGGACGGACACCAGCTACTACTGCACTGAGTCACCAGTGGCCTTGGCTAAAATTTCATCAAGTTTTAGTCTGGACCCCAATACACACTCCCACGCAACCTCACATTCTGGTGTCTTCTAGTGTCCGTGCAAACTGTGACACGATCACTGAGACACTACAAGTTGTGGAAGGCTTATGTGTTTGTGATGCCATATATAATCTGCTGTGACAGCGCTCTGTGTGAGGCTGTGTCACCTGGCTCATGTGGCAAACTGTTACATCCTGCACTGTTTCAATGCAAATGTCATTCTGATAATTTTGCTCTCAAAGACATTTTTTCTTCTTTAAAGGCCAAACTCTGTTAATGGCAGTTTATGAAAGATTATATGGTAGGCATGAGCTTCGGTCAGAACTAAAGGATACTATGGTGTGCACACACAGTGTGACATGGTGACACACCTGATCTTTCGCTACTTCAAGATCAGCTGCATAAATTTCCTATGGACTATAATATGATCAGTGATAGGACAATAAATACCTCTAGACCTCTGTCTACACAATGCATGCACCAGTCAAAATTACTAAACAATTAATATGACTAGCCAGTTTTAACAAATAATTATGATTATAACAATCACAACAACAGAAAAAAAACTAAATGGAGACAGATGCCAGTACATCTGTATATAGTCTGATATCCTGTTTCTCTAACATACTTGGATTTTTGATTGTTTGGTCTGAGCCAGTGGATTCTCAAACTCTCTCAGGAACTGAAATGAAAACAACTGCTTCCATTACAAATGTTCAGGGGCCTAAATGTCCATAGGAAGGCTCTAGATCCATTACAATCAAGAGAGCATTTCAAATTGCTAGAATGGTTTGCATTTTGAAACATGACTCATTGTTAGATACCTTTATGTCATGTCTTGGCCAAGGACATGTTAAAATGCATTAAGTGGCGATTACTACTAATACAGAGTTTTGTGTTTTTATTCAACATGTCACACAAAGAAACAGCCATATTCATAAATTCCAGAAAGTGGTCGCATGATGTACTTATGGAATGGACCCCAGATGCTGCTGAAGGCAGTGCACTGAAACACATTCATACTTGTGTACAGACTGCGATGCTCCTACATGACCATGTCTACTCCTGAGTAATAGTGCAGGAATATGAGGGGTGCCACCTCTTTTACCCAGAGAGTTGCGGTCATCCACTCCACTGGGGCTGATTTGCTGCATCCCTGAAGAAGGGCTGACTGAAATAACTCTGTGTGATTGAACAGCTATGACTGACCCCTCTTCACAGGCAACAACCCAAAGTGCTATCTAAGCAGCTAACCCTGACAGATTAAAATGATATTGACAGTGGAATAAATTTTCCAGATGAAATGGCATCACCTCTTGCATGCAAGCCCCCTCTCCATCTCTTCTCTTTCTCTTTCTCTCTCTCTCCCCCTCTACCTCTCTCTCCCTCTGATGCGCTTGATAATGACTTTTCTTGTTCGAGCCTAATTTGCCTGCAAGAAATAATGTACAAATCCCACAGCTAATTTTTCTAAATTAAAGTGAATGTCTCAAGGTGAAAGGGAGCACGTGGCAAGAGCAAAAGTCTTTAGGCTGTGTTTATGCTCCCTATACCCCGTCAGAAGAGCAGTTTGTGAAATATACTAGGTGCTACAGATACACAATGCTGACATCAGTGAGTCACTACAGTAAACATGTTTGCTCCCCTCAAATTTCTCAGAGAGATAATGTCAGAAACTCTGGTTACAACTATTTCAGCACTGCTTCTGGCAAGTATCAAACTTATAATAGTAGAAACTGTCTGTCATTTTACTTCGTAAACACAATTTCAGAAAGTACTTAAATACGAATCACTGTCTTGATTTTTCCAACAAGGAACAGGATAATTTCCAGATTCTGAAAACACCAGTGCTCATTTAACAGGGTCCACTGTGTTGTTGCCCTGCCACGGACAGCAGATAACCAAGCCAAACAACAGGGGCGTGGGGAAACTAGTTTGAAACTTGTTTTAAAATGAGAGTGATTCAGGAGAAGGTGTAAATGTGTCATGTTGACGGCTGGGGAGGTCTGCAGCTGACAGATACAGCTGGTTAATTGGCTCTCAAGATGCTGACCAGTTTGAACTGGATCCTCAGTGTAAACAGTGCCCCCCCCCCCCCTCACTTACAGCAGTGCTACAGGTTGTGTCATGTCAGGGTGTCATATCCCATTCCTGTACTCCCAGAGTGTCACTAAGGTAGCAGACCAAAACCAAACCAAAGTTTACCTGCGATTATTCATTTATAGTAACCATGAATGTCTCATAGTGTGTCCGTACCAGAACTGCATAGATATTGGGATGGTTCAGTGAGAACTTTAAGGGAATTGACTATAATGGAATGTGACTTCATCTTGAAAGCTCAGTGAAAATTACCCACCCCTCAGGAATGTATGGGAGCAGCTTTGTGCTGGGTAATGGTTTATAATTACAGTGCAACTGCATTTCCCAGTGATTGTAAGCTCGTTACCTGCTGGCTCATATGGTACGAATGGGTCCCCCCAGGACAATGCAGACACATTTCAACTTTTAGAACTTTCTGGAGTTCTGTTTCTACAGGTGTAATTCATTTTACTGCAACCCATAATATACAGACATTAGGTCTAAGTGGAACTTGCTGAAGAGAACAGGTTGTACCCCCTGTTATGTTGTCTGTTTGTTCACTGTTCTGGAGGCTGGTATCAGGGTCTATGACATCTGAAACTCAGTGTCCAAATTGAAAATACTGGAGCTCCCATCAATTTCTTTACATAATAATTGGTTTCTTGGCATCATTAGGTTATTATTTGTTTTGGTTGTAAAAAGATGCCTCCAGAACAATTTAGAAAAGTGTAGGTGTTGTTTTTTTATACAGTAAATCTTTCATGTGTTGGGAAATAGTGATGTGTGCTTTCAGAAGCCTCCGGGAATATTCTACCAAGCAGCTTATTGTATCCAAACACTGTTCCAGCAAAGGGTGCTGGGTTGAAGCAATGTCAGGTGTCATCAGATACCTTTTGATCCTCCTTTTCTGTAAAAGCTCCTAATCCTGTCTTGGGCAGGCACTGATCTAATGACAGTTTGGAGGATCACACTGAAAGATGGACCCTCTCAGTAAATATATACGCAATGCTGAAAGCAGAGATTGCCCTTCTCCCATTCACACACTTCCACATAGACCCCCACAATTATACTACCAGGAAATGAACACTCCCCGCGCTCTGACTGGACTTGTTCTGAGTCCAACCCCCCACCCCACCCCCTTCTTTTTCTCACACATGCACTCAGTGCCCCCTCTGCCTCCAGCTACATACACACATACTCACCCCCACCCTGCCACCGCCGTCCCTGACCCCCAAGCTCCAGGCAGTCCTGCCCCAGCCTCCCTCCTCGCTTCCCCTGCCGCCTCCTGGCAGCTGTGTCAACACACACAGCCTCCCAGCGCTTCTGGAAAGCCATTGTCTACACTCCTCTCATCCAACTTGAGGAAGTGTGGGCTGACACCTCTGAAATCGCAGCAGTAGAGCTCCACGAAGTGTTCCGATGTCAGTTGAAGTCATCTTTTCGCTGTACGCGCAGATGGGCCCGCTGCTGGATAGTATAGTGTACACTTCACTGTTGTAAGACCTCACTGAACAAGCTGTACTGTTGGCAAGTGCTCTGTTGGTGGTGAACTATGGGAACCTTAGTCTGTCTTGAACAGTGTTCAAGATACCAGATGTCCTTCAAACCACATTTGGTGAGAGATGGATTTGGTTCCTGGCCCAGAGAAAGGTGCAAAGCTCCAAAGGTCATTTATCTCACAACAGCAACCCCCTTCTCCAGTTTCCTTTACAGTGACCCTTGAACCTTGTCTTATTTTCTTACTACAGTTATTTTAAAATGAAAAAGAGGCAGCAGATGTTTTTATTTTCTCTTACATTTTCCTTTATTTCTCTTTTTACCAAACCTCTCCATGCATTGCCGGAAATCATTTGTAGACCAGCTCATTTCCTATATTACTTACAGAAAATTGGTACTGCTGACGTACTTGTCAGGATCGCACTTGTGACCAGGGGGCTGAGGTGGATGTTATTCTAGCTGTTGGACATTATTTGTCTTTCATTTTAACATTTTCCTGTCTCTGGCTTCCATGTTTGTCTGTTTTTCTTTTACCCTGCCTGTTGTTTCATGTCATAATAAACTCTGCTGCACCCTGATCCACCCCCCCACCCCCCCGTGTTTCTGTAGACACTACAGAGAGTGACTGAGTAAAAGTGAGAGTGTCTCTTTCCACTGCACAATGTTGTTGTTTTTGCATCAGTGCTGTTTTCAGCATTCAAAGAGAGTGCTAGGCAAGGGGGTATTTTCCATGACAGTGTAAACTTTGTGTGTTGAGGAGAGCATACAGTATGTATCCTGGGCCACGGCGCAGGCTTGGGGGATCCTGCGGCAACCCACCCCCACACGTTCCAGCTCCAGAGCTGCGTCAGTGAGCACTGCCTGCCTTACCCCTGAGGTAGCTTGTGCCACATCAGAGCTGAAACCGGAGAGCTTGGCGCTGGCAGCAGCTGGCTGCCAGAAACTCTGTGGAACATTAACAGTAGCTGTGCTCTGTGCCAGCTCGCTCCCACAGCACAGGGGACTGAGCTGGTGGTTCCCAAAGTTCGTGCCCCCTGTCCCTGGGAGAGGCTTGGCTTGAGGCCCTGCCTGGAGAAGGTGGGGTCTGACAGGGCTCGGGAGGGATCTGCTTGTCCTCCTGTAGTTACTGCACTGTAGGCTGGCTAAAGCAGTGCCAGCGGCAATACAGGAAAAGCTGCAGGCGTGTCGGGGAGAGCTGGAAAGAAGCCACTGCAGTGTCAAGCGCGCTGCTCCTTGGACATGGGGGCACAGCGACTGAACACGACCTCCAGAGAATCTGAGGAGCCTGCAGGCAGAAAACTGATACCCACTACTTGTAAATGAGTGCAACAAGAAGCCACCTGGCATACCCACTTTCTGAGGAGAGGTCATCAAGCCATCTCTCTTTTTATCTCCCTCTCTCTTTCTGTCTTTTTCTCACTCGCTCTTATTTTTTTTCTTCAGATAGTTTCCTGGGCCTGGTCTAAGTTTGGCCCTGGCAAGACCGAATCTGATCTCACCCAACACATACCTCAAGGCCATTTCCTGTAGTCTTTGACCTTTCTCAGGGTGACTGAGAGATGAAGATCTATGCACCTTGGATGCTGACACATCGACCTACAGAAAGAGAAAAAGAAAGAAAGAGAGAGAGAAAGAGAAAGGGAGGCTGACAAAAGTAGTTGATACAATGCTCTTTAGAAATGCCTGCTATAAGGAACTGTCTCCCTCACAGGAAGCTGTGTATTGTGATTTTAAACATAGCATGCAATGCTGACCACATGCCACAGGCATTAACAGGCAATGTGCCGATGTGCTGTGTGTAAGAAACCTTCAATTAAGCTGATGATTTAAATAAAAAAAAAGGTTGAATCGTTAATACCGTAGTCTAGCAACAACTCACTTCTCTTTCTACAGATCAGCTCAACATATACATGTCAAACTGCCCCTCAGCTTGCTTTTGGGAGGCTTTCCACCAGCTCCAGTTCTCACCGACTGCAAAGCAGTCAGCCATGAAAGGACTGAGAGGCCCCAGACCTGCCTCTGCCTAAACCGAAGACACAGAGCGTTTCAACACACCTGCTGTTGTTTTGCTTTCCTTTATTTTCTATACCTTTGCTTATATTTTCAGTCTTTGGGCAGATAATGTAAAAATCCTGCTTGCGTTTTGGCCCCTTGTATATCTTCAAACATTATACAAAATCAGCTGCAGATATAAGTTTTATGACTCACTGCAACTAAAAAAAGATGAGGGGATGTAATTTTTAAGCAGGCCTTTATGAAGCCTTCATGCCAGTGAATGTAGAATGGCATAACTGAGGGGAGTACAGTGTCACAAAGCACAGCGACCAGAGGGAGAAGACAGTGACCTCTCATGGACACTTGTCACACATGTGTGTGTTTGTGTGTGTGTGTATATGTGCCTGTCAAGATGAGAACAAATTCCTTTTAATCTTGTAATTGATGTTTGTACCTTAAAAATATTGACTGAAAAATTTCCATAGGCTGCTGCTTCACACATGTCCCAGCATTGCCCCTTGCCCAGGTAAACATCCGAGGGCAGAAAATGATGTACCACCATGGCTGGCTAGAACTGCAGATCTGCTCTATTTACTAAAGACAAGGTTGCTACTGATTAGCTGGTATTTTCCAGGCCTCTCTGTATATGTTTCCTGATAGCACTCAAAGGGGGATCTGTGCTGCTCGAACGGACTCTGCGCGAAACGTAAACAATTGTAATACGCTGCATTTTTGCATGACACTTTCCTAAACACCGCAGCTCACTGTCAGTCCTGGCCCAATGGAGACGCAAATTGAAAATACAGTTCACATCCACATGGGGACTCTTCTAGGGGTTTCCTTGCCCCTGTCCCACACATGCTGTTGTGTGTCAGGACTGATGAACTTTGGCACACCTCGGATGGCTCGCTGAATCCCTGACATGCCTGTTATTGCTGGCTGAACTTCACCAGTGGAGTGGTTTCCAGCAGATGAGAAGCTGTTGACGTCAGTGATTCGTATTTAGAGAAGAGCCCAACACAAGTGTGTACATGTGATTGTCACTGAGGCCAAAGTGTGTTTGGCTTATAAGTGTTTCTCCGCTGATAAGAATACCCCCCAACTCAGACACAGATGCTAAAGAAATGTCATGCTGAATAAATAGATTAATGACTATGGGAAAAGTCACAAGGAGACCGCACAACTCTAAACAGTCCCAGAGGCAAGATAATGCTGTATTAGAATGTGACTCATGAGCTGACAACTCTCCCATTAAAGGAAAAGTTAAGAAAAATGGTAATAGGACCAGCATTTTGAATGAGTAGTGTGACAGGGTTTGGCACACACATATTCTGTGAGTTTTAAGAGATGGGATTAGTTCACGGGATTGTTGGCGTCATTGTATACACAGAGGATAGGGAGCAAAATCCCCTTTTCAGGTACAAGTACTTATCCTTGTCCTTGTGTTGTTTCATTCAGACACCAGTGATCGGCTCTACATGCATGTAATCCTGGTGACAAGAAACAAAAAAGAAAAATGAAATTTGCGTGAAGGAAAATGATGAAGACAAGAAGCCTTTCACAGAGGAATTCAGAACTGGAGAACAATGGAGGCGGATGGGCTTACTTTGGTGGAGTAAATACCTCATCTTAAGTAAACTTAAAGAGAAGGCAGTCTTGTAATAGGAGGACACCACACAACACTGCCCTTCTGTCTGACATCAGCATCTGAATAATTCATCCTTAACTTCAAACATTGAATTATTGATGGGGAAAAAAAACCCAAGGAGAGAAGCAATTGGTCAAAACTGCTTCAGCCTCGGTCGTCCCTGCAACAGGGGAGGACAGAGGCTGCTAGAGAGACACAACATGGAGAAAATACATTCATTTAATTTTGATGGAGAGCTCATTTTGGATATTGCACACATTGCAGCAGCCTGGCCACATACAGGGTCAAGCCTGTAGGCCACAAAGAAGAATATTTGACTGATAAGTGGAAGAACAATAGCACATTTTATGCCACATCATAAATGAGAAAGAACTCAATATTTGGTGGATTGGGGGTTAAAACCAGCTACTCCTTTCAAAGGAGATATGCAGATGTGGGAAAGGGTCATAAAAACGAGTGCATATGATTGGTTAGGTATCTATCTTCTCTAACAACTGATGCCACCCGGTGAATGGATGACTACTGGATTATCTTTCACTGTAACTAACTATCCAGTGGATATCTGTAGTGTTGAGATTAAGTCATTGTTTTATTATCATTGTCAAATTGAAAGGTTGACGAATTGGTGCCTGTTGTAAAGGGTTTGATTTTTGCTTTTTACAATTACAGATGTATTTAGCTTGTTAACATAACGGCTAGCTTTGCTTACTTGTAGCTAGCTAGCCAGCTGTTTTGACCTGCAGACGAAAGATAGTTAGCAAATTGCCTACGTTGCTGTAAATGGAGAACATGGTGGAATGAATTTTATGTGACTTGTCTGAATCCAAGAGTTTCAAAAAAATCATTAAATCAGAGCATAGACCAAAACCTGCCATGTATTTTGCTCGTAAATCAAGATATAGAAATCAGTTTTTTCAGTCCTTCAGGTGTAAGACTGGCTTACTGATAGTACAGTCCATAAATGAATGTACTGCTTGGCCAGTCTGCTGAAATGGTCAAGAATGGGATTTGATCATTTCTTTGACAGAACTTGCAAAAGGCACGAGAATTAAAAAGAGTCATTGGATGTGCTCAATTTACTGGGCAGGATACTGGTTGAGCATGCAGGTGCTCATTGACAAAAATTTGGCTTTGATGAGGGCAAAGATTCTGACAATAAGGGCAAAAACAAGGAGTTAGTCAAAGTAATTTTGCTTCAGTGCTAAAGACACTGAAGTTGCATGTCAGACCGATGAAACGCAGCTCTCCATTATCCTACATTATGTAGATGTCGTCAGAAACATTCATGAATGTTTCATTTATTTATTTATTTATTTTTCCATTTTGGATGATAGTGATGTATGTGAGTAAGAGTACTTATTACCTAGCTATATTGACCAGAAATATACAAGAAAAATGATGTCTGGTACAAATTCATCATGGTTCATAGTCCAAAGTTCACTAATAACGTAGTCAGCCAAAAAAATCTAGTTATTTAGTAGCTTCTAAGTAGCATTTCAGTCAATTGAGAAAAAACAGGCGCTTTATCTTTTGTAGATGATTAGCCAACAAGGAGCTACTTAAAATAGCCAGCCGTGTAGGATTAAAGAACATTCCAAGCCTTGACCACAGATGTGGGCTGATCCAGTTTTCCACTGGCAGTGTGAAAGCCCCTTCCTCCACAACGCTTGGTGCAGGTGGAGTATTGCAAATCAAGGTTGGCAGGAGAGCTGAGCTGAGCTAAGAAGGACTTGAGGGGTGTATTAAGGGTTAAAGTGATAGAGGAGCCCCTCTCCCTCTATCTGCACTGGTTGTTTTTCCTCCTGCCTTTCTCTCTCCTCTGCTCAGTATTGTGTCTCTGCTCAGGGAGGCACGGGGCCCAGACACTTGGAATCATTTAGCGAGTATGTCGAGTGTGGGAGGAAAGGAATGCGCGCCCAGATAAAAGAAAGAAAGAAAGTGAAAGAAAAACAGAACGGAGAGAGGGGGTGGAGAGTGAGAGAGATAGAGAGACAGACAGAGAGAGAGAGGGCAAAGAGAGCAGGAGAGAGGGGGGTGTGCCACCTGAGAAAGAAATATTTAGTGGTGGGGGTGGGGGGGGGTGAAAAGAGGGGATTGAGACAAGAGTATGGTGGGAGAAGGGGAGTGAGAGGGAGTGACAGACAGTGGGAGAAAGAAACAGCATGAAAAGCAAGCAGCCCACTCCAAGCCTAATGTTCCCCATTAAGCAGATTTTTAATGGCTTTCGCAGGTCTCGCTGAGAAGAACATCTATTCCTATCACAATGCAGCCTACACACCTCACTATGACAGGGCCACTGCCTGACAGGCTGGGAGCAGGAGAAAGAGAGAGAGAGAGAGAGAGAGAAAGAGAGAGAGAGGGAGAGAGAGCGCCAACAGGAGCTCACAGTCGTCCTAATGAACCAAGCTCTGAGAACACAAGGGGGTGAGAGCGGAGCGCAGATATTCCCCCCATGACCACGTGTGGGTATATCTGACAGCTCATTTTGCACTCCATTGCCCTTTCAATACCTATGATCCTGATCCCGAGAAGTTCCATGCAGGTACAGGTTAACAGTGCCTACTAACGTCTTCTCCTAATTTGTGTAATTCGCCTACTGCAAGGAGTAAAAAAAACCCTCATGCATGAGGAAAGTGCAAATTGTTGTATTCTCCTATATGCAATACTAGTATGAACAGTGATCAAATGACTAAAGGGATACATTTTTACAAACATGGAACATCTCCTACTTGTGGAATTTTGAGTTTCTTATTATGGATTCAAATAAAGTGTTGTTTTTGAGACTAATGTATTTCATTTACCTTATCAAGTTTTCTATCCTTCTCCTTCCATTGTATTTCAAAAAGAAGAGGGAAAGTGCAAGTCAATTAAAGCTGGTAGTCTAAGATGTAGCAAGTTACATGTGATGTGCAGAGTGCATGATGGAGAAAATTGTGCAAGCATCTTTTTAATCAACCGGCTCTCTAATTCTATCCATCTGAAAAATTGTGTGTGGCTTCAACTATTTCACCAATATCAGAAACCGAAAACATCAAACTTGTATTATGGTTCAGGGCTTGATCCGCAATGAATCGAAACCATAGGTTTGTGGGAAATGATTGTGTAAACTGAGGTAGGTTTGTGAAAGCCATCAGTGGTAATGCCTAGGAGATTTCCTCCAGTAAGCCTTTGTATCAGCCAGTGGCAAGTGTGCATTTGTATTGCCCAAGCATACTCAGTTAGTGAAAAACAATTGCTCTGGAGGTGGCCACATTTAGGTATAAATGAATTTGGTTCAATGGAAATTGAGCTTTGCTCACACCATTGTTTCAGTGTTCATTTTCAGTTTAGAACTGACTGGCTTTAATCATCTCCATTCATTATTTTTCTCTGCCCTTTTCACAGGCGCGTTCAGTCTATCTTTGTCCCATTTCCTTTCATCCCACATCTATTGGCTTTGCTGTCTCCTTCTCTCTGCCCCCTTCTCAGCCTCCTCTCCGCTGCCCTCACTCCTACCCCTCTTCCCCTCTCCTCTCCGTCTGCGCGCCCCTCCTTCTCTCCTCAGACCCTGCCAAAGCCAACAGCTCCGTGTGTCCATCGGCGCACTGCTCCACTGCAGCGCCGGGGCTGCCAGCGAATTCCATCAGAATACCAATGAGATCCCAGCTGTTCTGAGCGAGTGCAGGCCACAGTGCGGAGGAGCCGGGATGGAGGAGGAGGACAGCGCACACTCCCAGCTCTGCCGCTGACCCGTTTCTGCTCTGAATGCTAGGGCTGTCTCTGCAAGACCTGCGGAAGCGGGGGGGAATCTCGGCCCTCGGACGTTAGTGAGGCAATACGGCGTGTGCACGTTAAGTCTGCTGCAGAGGAGACCCCTGCACAGCTACCTGTCAGAAACATTCAGTGTGAGTGATGCTGTGGAAACAAGTAAAGGTTAATATTGAAAGGTTATTATTGATCAGATATTGTCTTTTTCATTTAAACCCTCAAATACAGAATTTTCTGTTTCTATAAACAGCCACTATCCTATCTGTACATCTTGGATACCTGTATCTGTACACCTTGGAACTTGCATTTGTATGGTCACATTTTCTGCCAATATAAAGGTGTGCATGTATTGTAGTAGCAAGAATTGCAGTTCACAACTTGTAAGGGTGCAATTGATAGACTTAAAAAGCTATTGACTCACAAAGGCAACAAAATGAACTCACAATTGTGACCCTGTGGCCTGGTAGGTAGGCGGTTAAATTCAATCCCACTTGACCTGTGCAGCTTTCACCTCTGACCTCCCGCAAGACCAGTGTAGCATGAACTATGACCCCCTGAATCAATGGCTCATGAACAACACCCTGAGCCTATGGCCTTTGGCAAAGGGGACAAATGACCACAGAGCAGACTCACATTCTGATGTAAATTGTACAGGAGATCAGAGAAGCAGCAGGTCTCATGGGATGTGTGCCACTATTCTCCAATGTGGAGGATCAAGATATATATGTTTATATATAACACCATCAGTTTAAAGGTGAACACATCCCCTCCCCACCATAATAAAGGAATATGTCATTTTTAAAAGTATACATAAGAGGAAAGGACTGGGTCAGGAACTGTAGGAAAAATAGGTGGCCACATCAGCTTGTTTTAGTCTTGTCAGAAATGTCCAAGAATGCCTCATCAAAGTTAAGAAGTCCATCCCTTCCTAAGTGTGTTTTGCCGAGAAGATGCTTTAGGCTACAGCCCCTGGCCAACAAGCCCTTTCTTCTGTCATATATAGCATGAGGAAGTTGATCTCCATGGAAACTGGGGCCTTGATAACTAAAACCAAAATAGCGGTCTCTTTTTTAGCGTGGCTGAGTCAGTGAGCGAGAATCCTGTCTCCTTGCTGACAGGACCATAGTGGGGATTGAACAAAGACAGACGCTGCTATAATCACACCGGCGCTGAGTCACTGACGGCACAACAAAAGAGCTCCATCCGTCTGCCCAGCCCTGCATCACAGACCTGGGGAGTGCTTGTGCCGAAGACAGACGGCCGCTTCAAATCCCGCAGACCGCTCTGGTGCAAGATGGGCTGTTTTGGTGCGGAGATTATGGACTGACTAGTCTTTGCCCCTCAGTGGGTGGAGACACTGCAGCGCCCATTATGTATGTGATAAGGATCATATGACACAATTCTACTGCCACAGAAGAGACAGCCAGGGCTGTGCAGAAAGGCATGCCTTGACTGGTGATTCAGATGATGGGCAGGAAAGGGTTAGTGGGACTGGCATTCACCTCACCCCAAAGGTCTGGCGCACGGGAGCGGCCCGGGCATGAATACGTGAGTGATTAGAGTCCTGTGTGTGGAGCCCAGAGCAGACAGAAATAGGCTGAGCTGAACAGAAGCTCTCTGGAACATCTGCTAATTATGTGGCTGAGACGAAGCCTGGGACGATGATCAGAGCTCACGCAGCTGCAGCGATAGGAGGAGGAAAACAAATGTGCTTCCAGACAAAGGCCTCTGCGAAAATAGAGCTCTGGGTGCCGGGGTGAGTGAACACATCCATCCGTAATAAAAATGTGTGTATGTTTCATTCAGATGTGCTGCATGAAAATATTCTGAATCTCTGACTGCACTGGCAGCAGTTGCAATCTCCTTGAAATCATCCTGTGCCAATCCTTCCCCCACTCGCTACCACTTGCTTCTCGCTGCCTCGCTCTCCCCCTCTCCCTCTGTGTCCCTCACCCCCTCCCTCTCCCTTTCCCTCTACCCCACTCTATCTCTCTCCCTCTCTCTCCCTCTCTGCTCTCTTTCTCTCTTCCCCCTTTTGCTCTCAAAAAAAAAGAAAGACAAACTAATTTCCATACAAATGGAGTGAAAGCCCGCAACCCAGGGACCCTGTGGAATTGCAAATATTTCATCTTTGCCTGGAAGCCTGCTGCTATTACTCCTTTGCCATTACCCCCTCCCTTCCCTCCATCCCCTCCTTTTCTCCATCTCTCTCTGCCTGCATTCCTGGCTGCCCGGCACACCAGCAGCTGCTGGGTCAACATGGCCACTCAGGCTCAGCTTGTCTGGCAGTTGGCTTCTCTCAGGCTACTTGCCAGTTGTGGACATTGGGTTGACAGAAGTATAAGGCAATTGAATTGATTAAGCAGGCAATCTGCCTTCCCTGCCTCTCCCCACCATCCGGTCCTCTCCTTCCACCTGGGCTCACCGGCTCCTGCCTCCTTTGTCTGCTGCCTGGCCAAACCCTCTCCTGAGAAACCTCCATTAGTGGAAGCAGAATTAGTTTTTTTTTTTTTAACGTGGACTTTTACATCATGTAGAACACAGGGAGTACAGAAGAGGCACAGATGGTCAATGTGTAATGCAGTTAGTTATAGTTACCGAATTGCCAGCAACGCCAGCAGCTCAGATTACATGATCTAATTCTCCATCTCTGTGGCCTTTTGTTCGTTGCTCCCTGTCCTGCAGCACTATGAGAGTCAGTGCAGAAAGGGGGGGGGGGGGGGGGAAGAGAGACAGGACTACAGGATTTTATTCAGACTGAAGGAGTGGAAAAGGCTTTTGGGGGGGATGGGGGGTGTGCGAGTATTTGGGACGAAGAGCAAGCTGATCGAGGAAGCTATATTTTTCCAGCAGGGAGCAACATAAAAATTGAATGAAGGGATAAATAATTTAGTCTCAGTTTTCACCACGAAAACTGGTTTTCATGACAGCAGTGCAGAAATCAATGTACCTTCTGTCTTGTTGTACACACAGCAGAGAAAGAAAGAGAGAGGGAGAGAGCAAGAGAGAGAGCGAGGTGGGGGGGTTGGGGGAAGTGACTGTGTGCGTCTGAAAGCGTGTGTGGACGTCAGCAGTTTGCATGACTGACTTGCTCAATATATCTCCTCAGTGGTGCAGATTGTGTCAGTCCAATCACACACTGAGGAGTCAGGGAAAGATGCAGGGAAAAGGTATAATTCTCAGCAGGGCTTTGAAAAAGACACACAGTATAAGAGCGCACACACAGAATAAAGATAGGCTTTACTTTATATAATGTGACAGTTGCAGTACAAGCTTGTCCTGGAACCAAAGGCTTTCAGTGATGCCAGTAGCAGAGTGTCAGCATGGTCTAAATTAAGGGTATGGACGATAAAAATAACAATAAGAGCTCTCACCATAGAAAATGTTGGGCCGACCTGCCCACAGAATAATGTGCTGCAGTGTCTCTTAGGAGATCCAGTTCTTGTGATTTTCACTGCGCTCTGCTGGCAGTGCCTGCATGTTTTGACGCTCAGGTTTTCTTCGATACTCTGAGGGAAATGAAAAAAAAAAAACATGGCATGTATTTTTCGTTTCTCTTTATGTCACTGCCTAGTCATTGTTCCCATGTGTGTCTTTACAGGGTTGTCAGTCGTCAAACTAGCAAAATTTCTGAAGCACAGCAATGTTAAGAGAGGATTTAAGAACACGTGGGCTCATATAATGTGAAAGGGCTTTAGAATACTTCAATATTGTATAGAATATTCCAGAACACTACACTGCCCTGGTGGAGCAGAGACCTGTGGGAGGCCTGTTCAATATTTCCTAATTTTTTTTGTTTTATTTTCTTTTGTCAAGAGATTTATCATGAGAAAGAGCTCTGTCACACAACAAAACAAAACAAAACCAAAAACAACCCCTACAACTGCCAGCAGAAAGCTTTTGGTCTTATTTTATCCCACACAACCTCCCGTGGAGAGAGAGAGAGCAGTGCACAGGGACATTCAGTGACTGTGAAAGGCAGACAGCCCTGCACAGAGGTGTGTAGGTGGCACTGTTGGCACCGCTGGCACCGCTGGCACAGCAGTTTGAGTGTGTGTGTGCATGTTGAGGGGGAAGGTGTCTTTGTACCCCTGGGAAGCACGCTCTGTCACTGAGACAGAACGAAGGAGAAAAAGGTCTGGTTTGTGTGTTTCAGGATAAAAGTCAGTAGAATTAACCCAAGGCAAGGTGACGCAAGGTTAATAATGTACCACTATTTTTTGGCTAGCATTAGTAAACACTCCCACCCTGCTTATTTGCCATCTTTTTTTTTTCCTCATGGGAGATGAGTGGTAAAAACAGGACAGAGGCGTGAAGAGAGAGATAGATGACAAATTGATGATATTCCAGTCCCACTTCGACACCCACCCACCCGTTCTGCTGAGCCGAGCCCTCCGTCCATCCGCTGAGCAAGAGCGGCTCGACCCACGTCTCCTTTCCAGCTCGCTCCTTTCTCTTTCTCTCACTCCTCCACTCCTGCCCACTGTACAGGTCAAAGGTCAAAGCTGGCCACTATGTTTGGGACATATCACACCACCCCCCCCAATCCATCTATCACACCCCATTGCTGACAACAGCTTTCAGCCCACCAGGCTATTTATTGTTCTTCATGTTTCATGGTCGGAACACTTCATGTACTTTACATTTCGACATGGTTTTTTTAAATTACAGACATCGGTGAAATAAAATTATGATTATTTTATGATTATTTATGAGCATTTATTGCAGTATTATGGTTGTAGCTGTTATTATTACTTGTATTGTTATTTTTATATTATTTTTATTATTATTAGCAATTTTTTGGCAAAATTTAAGTGCACGTAGCATGAACCTCTTTTCATTGCCCTTTCCTTTAGTTTGTTTGTCATGTAATGCTTTCAACAACCAGGTGGTCTGCCCTCTGCCAAGTGAATCCATACCTATGGAATTGTTCAGACTTTAATCATTTAAGTGCTTTCATATGTTTTGTGTTGGTAGGGGGGAGGGTTGTCTGTTTCCTGAATCCCAGTGCAGAAACACGAAGCACAGCCTAAACAGATCTCCTTTAAAGAAGCTGAACTGTAGATGTCTCTCAGTGTGTATTATGAAACACAGGCAGTGTGTGGAGTCTGCCTTTGACTGAGAGTGGACTGGTCTGAGGGGTGTAGTACAATTACAGCACCGTGACTGGACCATTGGACCTGGACCTGGCATTGTGTGGAGCCGTTCCACGCTCTCCTGCAGCGCTAGAGATGATGAGGGAAGCAGAGTGGAGTCTGTACCACAGCACACCTGGAGAGTGTCGCACTCTCACAGAGACCCTCACCATTACTCACTCGAGGAGGTCCTTAATTAGTCACCGATTGGTATCTAATAACACCGTGGGAGGAGAGATGGAATCTGCTGAGTGAGTGGCTGCTTTCTCTCCATGTGACCACAGCTGAATGTCTCTGGAGCCTGCCGCGTGAGAGGGTGCATCAAACACTTGGGAGAATCTGCCACACAGGCTGTCTCATCTGGGCCCTCTGTGGAGACTCAGGCAAGGTCAAAGTCAAAAAGTCAAAGTTTTTTATTTGTCACATGCCAAGGTACGATGTACAGTGTGGTGAAATGATAGTCGGCAGCAGGGCAGACTGTGAAAAACTCACAACAGAAAAAATATAATTTACTCACAATCACAACTCACAATAGAAAAAATATGAAAAAATATAAAAAGACAATGAGGTTACGGGATGTCTGCTCTTAGGGATGATCAGCTGAGACGAAAGCTTTGGCCAAGGCCCTTTAGGAAGGTCGTTCTCTTGCTTGTGGACATCTACTTTTGTTCATTCGTCTAGTGTCATGAGTCAGTGCCACCCACCAGCCCCCAAACCGCCACTTGTGCCCCAGGAGCTGCTGCTCGAGAGCGATGAAGTCACCCAGGACAGCGGCCTATTCGCCTCCACCACCGACCGCCTAGTCACGACCTTCACTCTCTTCCTGCCACATTTCTCACGGTGTTCAGCAAAAAAGAAAAAAAATGCAGATGAGGTCCTCGCTTCAAAATGAGAGAGGGGAAGAAACAAAGAAGAAACAAAAAAAAAAAAGATCTGGAGGTGTTCTGAATAACATTCCACCTGTGGCCATTGAGAGAGCAGTGGGAGAGAGGGAAAAAAAAGAGAGGGTGAGAGAGTCAGAGTTAGAGCGAGAGAAAGAAAGAGCAAGAGGGAGCCTGTCGAGGAGCGAGACTGTCAAAAGCACTCACAGGACTCACTGCAGGGGCTAATTCTATCTAGGTCACCAAAGGCCTCTGGGTGTCTCCATATTCTGTGCTGTTTTCCTCTGAGGCAGACTCATTACCATAAGTAGTATTGCACTGCTGATTTATATATTACAGCTGTCCTCTGATACCTGTCCTAGCAATTTTTAATATATATATCGTGGGAAATGTTTATTATAGGAATTGTGCCACCTTCTTGTGAACATCAGCCGTGGTAAACAGTTCTCCTGCCTGGTCTTAGAACACATCAGTTAGTGAGTTGGTGGAGAGCTTAGGCATGCTCTCCACCTCCCAAGGCACCAGTCAGCACAAAGACACAGGTTTTCATCAACCACTGACAGTCCAGAATCTCATGAGCACAGCAGAGAGCAGAATGCATTGTCTTTCACTGTTTCACAGTATGCATGCAGTTCTGGGTGTTATTTTTTTTTCTGGAGTGGAAAATGGCATTCTGCAGAACATTGTTATGTAACTGTCACTGTAGCGGGTGTCAATTCTTTTGTAGGTTTTGGGTTTTGGTTGTGTAAATGTCACTGAGGTGTGACTGAAAACTCACTGAATCTGTCAGCATGGATACCTCATTCTTTTACCCGTCTATCAAGAGTACACCTCCTGAAGCTTTATTACTACAGGTAAAAGAGTATTAATGAGGTTCAGGACTAGCCTGTTAACTCATTAAAAAAACTTGAAGGGGGTCACGCATGTTCTTACAACAGACACATGTTAAATGCACAACAGCTTGCTACAGTGAGTGACTGCAGTATCTGGAAGTGTTCTGATCTTTCAGAGTGTTTATTTTTAATGCAGAGCACTCAGCGCTCTCACTCTGGAACGGTAGTTAAAATAACACGATGAGTCTGTGTTTTTACCCTTGGCTGTTCCAGGCACAGTTCAGAATGATGCAGTCATTCTCTCCTCCACTTGAAAGGGAGACGGAGAAGAACAATGGAGGTTATGGGTAATGGTAATGTGGGAGAAGGGGGGTTAACCACAAATTAAAAACTTATGACTGAAAGGCAGATGTGAGAAAGGAGCCCGGGAGGTAATGAAATCAATGAGGTTGGCAGAGGGTGCATCTGTGGCCTGTAATACCCAGACAGGGAAAAGAGGAAGAGGCAGGTGAGTGTGGGGGAGGGGTGAGGTCAAGGGGTAGGGACTCAGGAAAGCAGGGAGACGCCGCAGGGATAAAGGAGAAGTACCTGCACGCTGTTGAATGTTCCATATGTCTTTACTGCAGGGAGGAGCTACAGGGAAAGGAGTGAGGGCCGAGATAGCAAGGACTTGACTGGAGAGGACAATCTGGACATAATGGTGCATTCATCAGGTAGTATAGGTGTGTCCTAGTGCCTCCTGCGTACAGGGCTTATTTCCAGTGCCTTTATGCCACTGTCTGGATTCCATTCATATTCAGAGTGTGGGAGAACTGTGTGCATGGTCATCGCATGACTGTCTCCTGTTTTTGTTTGTGCATGTGTACGTGTGTGTACATATGTGTGTGCATGTCTGTGTGTGTGTATCTGCGCATATACATCTGCAATTTGTTCTGTCGGATGGGAGGGCTGGGAATTCTTGGCATGGAAGACTATAATCAAACCCACGCCCAAAACCCACACAGCAGAGTCCTGCCCACCCACGCACTCATGCACACACCCACACCCACACGCAAACATAAACACACTTGCACCCACACACAGTGACACACACATACACACGCATACACATACACTGACACATATACACACAGAGACGCAGTGACACATCCATTTGGGAACATAATCATGCTCAGACGCACGCACACAGCCATACAGTCATGCCCCTATGCACTGAACTTCTCAACACATGCACACGCAGACACACACACACACACACACACCCACACAGAAACATAATCATGCTCAGATGCACACGCACAGGCATAAAGGCAGTCATGCCCCCATACAATGAACTTCCCCACACACACACACACACACACACACGCACCCACAGACAGGCCAGCACACATGGTAATTTCAACAGAGGACCTCGCAGAAAGCCCGTGGCACTCAGACCAAATGCACACTCTTACACTTACATGCGCTCAAGCATGCATAAGGCAGCTGCCATAGCCTGGCCCTGTAACGGCTCAGAGCTTGCACTTCACTTTTGCTGTGGCAGCTATTACACACTTCTCCCACCCACGGCTGCTTTGTTGCCTGTCTTGTTCTTGTGAAGCCGTCCCTCCCTGCTGGCGGGCTTCCCGTCACGGGACCTGAGTAAGAGGAAGATGAGCATCTGCTGCCCACTCGTCCTGCCTGCCGCCCTCCCCCTCGCTGGTCAGACGAGTCCACAGAGCGAGGCCTACCGCTGGTGACTAACGGTAAAGAGTTCTCGGCATGATTCACTCACGCTCGCACTGCGAGTCACATGCGCACCAGGATCCCCGTGCTAACGAAAAAAAAGGACCACAACTTTCACTCCTTGCTCCCACTCTCTCATTTTGCTGGGCTTGCTCTTTTGTATACTTGTGATCTCCGTGCTCTCTCTCCTGTGTTCATAAAGGATTTTTTTGCACCACAGACCTCCTTTTCTAGATCTGCCAAACTCAGAGGGAGAAGCAAAGCTGTGGCAGTTTGGTTCTATGCCAGTTTTAGTGAAAAAGCAGGATGTGGTGAGTGGGGTTTTCCTCAGAATGTCACTGTAAAGTGTGTGGACGGAGAAGCGTGAGCGTCTCATTGTCTTCCATTCATCTCCAAATGCCATGCGAGGCTGTGCATGGTCAGGTCCTCTGTGGGCACAAGTGAATGAGCACCAAGTGATGGGGCTGACTGGACACTGCCTCATATTTCTGACTGTGTCCTAGGCCTCCCACTCACATAGAAGAGGGCCTTTCTCCTCCTTTTCACTTTGGGCCAGGCTGTTAACCCCGAGAATGTGTGGCATGTTCCCATGATCCCTTTGTCTGGCAGCAGAGCCTTGCTCTGTCTCAAACATGGCTCCTCACACGAGGACCCCTCATCACGTGCTGCTGTACTCATTTGGCTGAATGGATTTCTGCCCTGTTGAATCAGGAACAGGAGCCTAAATTGCAAGAGCCTGTCCCTAGGATTGATAACTTTTGAGATTTTGAACACCCGGCCTCATCTTTCTCACCTGAATTCTTCTTATTTCTGGCATACCCCACCCCCGTCGCTCCCTCCATTTCTGCGCCTCCTTTTCTTCCTGCCCAGTCTCACTCCCGCTGGCCTGGCCTCTCTTTCCCCACTCCCCCTCAGCCCAGGCCCTGTCCCTGGGGCACTGCATGCCTCACACATTCTTCTGCACTGACTTGCCATGTTTACATTGACATCCTCTTTCCGACAGAGCCGACCGCTGGGTTCTTGTTCCTCTGGCCCACACAGGGGAGTTCATTAGCCTTTTCAGCTAAGTCACGTTTCTCTGAGACTCCTCACTTTCTCTTCCTGTTTTCAGCTGCTGCGTTCAGGAAGATACAATGGACAAACAGAAAGTGAAATATTGAGAAGATATCTTAATTAAGCATATAACCTTGTATGATAAGATCATTAACGTTATAAAAAGCGATACGCCTTAAGCACCCTGGCAATACAGTTGCATTATCAGTTTTACTGGTGTCAGGAACAACATCACCACGTTCTAGGTTCTGAGAGAGATAGAGAGAGAGAGAGAGAGAGAGAGAGAGAGAATAAATTAGCAGTTCCCCTATCAAGAAGGTCATCTTTTTCCGGTGTGTGCGAGTTACCTGTATGTTAGAAGTCAGTCACCACATTCAGATGTCATTGTCTATGTGCCTGTTGCATAATTCGCACTCTGTGGAAAACAGTGGCCTGGAATGCACTGTTCTGATCCATCGTGTTTTGCAGTCAGGTTGTCTTATGCAGTCCTGCCCTCCCCCATCTTTTCTTCAGCCCTCCATATTAGGATATTATTTGTCACAGGCTAATATCCTAATATGTCAGTACAGCCTATGAACATTTTCTCCAGTTTAGTTATTTATTTATGGCCAAACTTGTTGCGTGGCTGGGCTTGTAATACCCTGTAATACCCTGGGGATTTTTTTATTTGTTGTTGAATGAACTGAGGCTTTTTTCAGCCTGTTGATTTGTTTGAAGATAGAAGGTCAATGCAAGGACAAAGTTCAGTTTGGCAAATCCCCTTCAGGAAATGTATTTTGTGAGACCAGTACAGTGAGTAATTCCTGCATTTCTTAGGTTCAGTGTGTCCTGATCCATCCATCCAAAATGAGCCATCCTGTGACACAGAAAGGATATCTATGTATGTGTGGGTATGTACTTTCCATGTCTCAGTTCCACATCATTTGCTTAAAACTGCTGTTTGCCTTGACTTACACCGCCTGCAAAGGTATGTCCATGTTTCATGCTTCTACACCCGGAAGTAGCAGATTTTCCTACTGGTCTGCAGTGCAGTGATACTGCCCTCAGTAGAATACCCCTCTCAGCCTGTGGCAGTTTGCAGCCTCCAGAAAGCCTACCTCTCTCAGCTCTGAGGGGCCCAGGAAGGGGTTAAGGCTTCATACAGTAAGCGGGGCAAGGGGGGGGGGGCTGGCTCAGAGGTATGAGCTCAGGGCTGTGGAATCATGAGAGCACAGACGCTGCCCTTTGCACCGCTACGCCCCTGCGCTGCCGCCCACACCACCCTCCCTCTGATCCGACAGAGACGGCTCCCCAGCTAACCAGTTCAAGGGTCTGAGCCCAACATTCCCCACACTGTCGTGCTTGCTTTGAGCACACACAGGGGAGGCCCACAAAAGGGCTCCCAGGTCTCACTGGATATCTATTAATGTGCTCAATCAAGGATGCAACTCTGGCTTTCTGAGCATGCCCCTGCATCGCTGTCATCGTTTCAGCCTGATGTGTGCTGAACTGCTGCCTGCTGAAACTTCCACTTACTCAGCAGTCCCATATGCAAATGCTCCACGATTACCAGTAAGCTCACAGTCACGCAAGTGGCCCTCGTTGAAACGGTCCTCCTTTCTCTCTGGGGCACTTGGTGCTCCTGCTCTTCAGCTGTAACCTGTGTCTTCTATGCAAGGTGGCCAAGAACGGCTTGTGGCAAACATGAAATCTCAGGGTAAAAATCCTCAAATGTGAAGCTGTTACTATCAGTGCACAGATCAGATGAATTCAGGTGCAGGGACACAGCCTGCTGGCAGGTGTCTGTCGCTCTCAGGTTCACTCATGCAGCGTTTGCAAGCAAGCCTTGGTCTAAGGACAGTCTAATAGGAGCATGCAGTCCCTTTCAAGTACTCTGTCACTTCTGGTGAGTAACTATATCTGAGGCTGATTTTCCACTGATTCTCTGTGGGCTGGTGCTGCAGTTATTGAAGAACTGGGATTAAATTGAAAAAAGAAAAGTGTTGTAATAAGTAGGCACTGGAGGAACATTTTACTGAAGGAGGGGCAGGACCGAATGCTGAAACATCTGTCATTTGCCTGGGCGGAGAGACCGAGAGCATTGCTTACCTGTGCGTCACTGCGTGTCACTGTGAGTGGCGAAAAGGGAACATTTGTCATGGAGCCAGAGTGTAAATACCAAGAAAACAAACAGCCATCTGTCTCGGCAGATTGATTTTCACAAGAGAAGCAAATAAATGCCCTTGTTTGCGTTCATGCCCCCCTGAAAAAAAAGTTTCCTTCAGACACCATGTTCATTTGATAATCCGTAGATGAGGTTGAATACATTTTAATGGAGCTGACAACTCCCACTGAGATAGGTGTTTGCTGAGGTACACCTAAATGTTAAAACCCTGGGACTTGGTGACTCACAGGGACAGAAAGAGAAATGTCAGGCTTCTCTGGCACATTATGCGTCTGTCCTTTTTTTTTCAATAGAAATGAGGGAAGGTGACCTCTGTGAGGCAGGAGTGGGAACAAATGTAGGCCACAGAACCTCATTCTACAGTGCTGGCATTTAACTGCTCTTTAAAATGAGAATGCGTTTCCCCTACATGCTCTAACCATTGTACACGGTAGGAGCGGGGAAGGAGAGAGCAGAGGAAGACATTGCTTTTGGTTGTCTTTGTAGGGCCATTTCATTGTTCTGACTGCGTACATGGGTAATAAAGCCCTCTGTCACCAACACCTGCCTCCACTTCTTCTTTAGACAAGACAGCTAACATCTAGGACAAAGGTTCTTCAGTCTTTCACAAACAGGCAGTGCGATCTGTTCCATGAGAGAGCCCAATACAACATCCCACTTGTTTCATGTTCTCAGTTCAGAGGATCACATGCTTGCAGTGGCAAAGGAAAGAGACATTCGTTATTTTAGGAACGCCACAGTAAAGGAGCAGAGGCACTACATTTTGCAGTCACGCACATGTTGTTCACATGTGTAACCTTTAAGGGTAAGTCAGAGAAGGCACAACTCCAGTTATTAAGCTTCCATTTACCATTGTCCCACTTTTTCACTAAGAGAACAGAAGTTCAGTGAAGTCATGGTCATGTTTAACCTCACACAGCCCTTCCTCTGTGAAACCCTGGCACAGACCAAGAAGCGCTTGTGTTTGGGAGACTTGTTAGTGCTGCACTTGTGACAAACTGAGCAGTGTGGGGAAGAGGTTGTGCATCTGAGCCTTGCGTGTCAAGCGGGGTCTGATGCAGACAATCATAAAAAACCACTGCTGTCTACTCAGATGTGGAGGAACCACAGCATGAGCTAAGGATCAGTTCAGCTGAAAGTGCCAGTGCCAGTCTTAACAAAGCAGTCCTCTGTCCCCCCCTACACACACACACACACACACACACACACAGCTTAACTGCAGACGCTTTCAAAGGTGTGGTTCCCCCTTGTCTGTTATCACAGCTGATGTCAGCCACGCTGGGAAGCAATCCAGGTTCACTTTTCTCAAACCTGTGATGGCGCCGTCCTGTCACCATTTCTCTCATTGTGCTTTCTGACCCTGCGCGGCACCCTCTGTTCCTCTCAGGCTGCGTATTTACCCTCACTTATCGCAGCCGCGATCGTGGCGCTCACACGGCGAGCTCACGAGCGCAAGCTCGCAGTCACGACACGCTGCAAGACCCCCGGGCCCGGCGGCATCGCATGAGAAAGCGAGCGGAGGTGATGAGTGAGACATACCAGAGCTGTACCAGCATCTGAGTTCATCTCAGTTTAAAAGTATTTCATAACTCCTCTCCCTCTCTGTCTCTTCCCCCCTCGCTGCCTGCTGCCCTGCATCTCCCTCCCTGCTCTCTCCCCCTTCTCTGCATTCCTTACTGTGTGGGCGGAAGGTTCACTGGGGACGTCGGTGCCTAAAGAGGGCAGGGGTCTCTCTTCTGAAAGGGAGGGGGGGGGTCCAAATCTCTCTCTCCCTTGTTGCATTTTTTTTTCTTTCGCCAGTTGGGTGAGCAGAAGCGCGAGTGGGGACCGTGGGAGGGCACAGTGCTGGAATGGGCCCCAGGCCACTGCTCCTTGTGGGGATTACTTGACAAAAATCTGCAGCATTTCAGCAGGAGCCATCAGTTGCCCTTTCCCCTGGGGCCAGGAGAGAGAGAAAGAGAGAGAAGGGTGGCTTGTGGTGTAATCAGTGAGGGACCCCTGCTGGTCAGAAAACGCTACTGCAAGCACCAGTAAATAACCAGTCTGTGCCAATCAGACTTTTTTAGACCTTCTTTTTTCCCACTAGAGAGCCAACATGCATAAGGATTTATGGCGTGTGATAATGATGTTTATTCACATGTGATCTGAAATACCTGAAGAGTTTTTGTCTGAGAGTCTTGTTAATGCAGCAGTAGTAACAAACCATGTGTGGTGAAGGGGCTGTGTGTCTGGGCCAATAAAATAAATTTAATCTGAAAAGAATCATACCGTGTGTGCATGTCTGTGTTGCTTTCCTATTTATATTCATAGGATAGCATATCTTTATTCTTCATACCAGTTTATATTCCCAAGATCATAAATTCAGATCTCTACCCAGAACTCTGTAACCTTGTGCACTTGTGCAGGAAACCACAAATTAAATAATGATGTTACTGTAACACCATAAATATGTAAACGTGGGATTTGAAAGCATAATCTTCTGTATCCCTATACTGCCTTAGGGGACTTCATTGGAGACAACAAAAAAAAGAATCATTCAAGAGTTGCTTAATGTAATAAATGTAGACACAACATGGTGATAATAAGTGTTAAAAGGGAAAAAAAAATCAATTTTCTGTTCATTATGAAAACAGAACAGGAGGCCCACACCATGAACATGATGCACAGACACTCCTTGCTAAAAGAGCACATGTGATCTGGTATGGAGCTAAAAGTGGGATCAGAAGATAAGGTACTCAACACCTTACGTGTAATGCTTCTATATCGAGCAAGTCATTTGAAAGAAATATCTATATTGTTGCATTATATTGCCACTGAGAGTGGATAAAGATAGAGAAGAAGATGGCTATCATATATATCCTCATACTGTGAAAAAGTCGTGATTGGTAGTCACAAATGCCTTACTGCGCTGGATCCCTATGATTGCTCCAGGCTTATCTTGCGGGTCACATACAATCAATGCACGCATTAGAACTCTGGCTCCATTAGTTTTACTTCATTCATTATTTTGAATTCTGTTTTTGTGCAAGAGGGACTATGTACATTTTAAAAACTGTATGAGGTCACCAAACTACTACTGTTGTGCATTATTTAATCTCTGACTCCTACAATCACTCTGTAGCATGCTTTGCAGATCTTAAGCTTCTTGCTCAACTCAACCTGTAATTCTGTTCACACGTCTTTTGTCTGTGCATTGCTCACTGGTTGGGTCCACATTGTAAGTGACAAACATCACACCTTACACAACAGCTGGAGCGACAACTTCATTCTGGCAACTCATTGTTAACTCGACGGTGTTAGTTTCCCAATTGTGTAGTGAATAACATGCATTTACCTGCTTACCTGCCAAGCCTTTTTATCACTTTCTTTTTTTTTTCTCTCTGTCTCAGTATCTCTCCCCGTCTAACTGGTTGTAGAAGCAGTGCCAATTGGTGGACTGCGTGGGGAGGAGAGACAGGAAGCAGTGGGCGGCCAACTGACTGCATTTCCTCTTCCTGCTGCTCTCCTCGCTGCCCTCGGATTATTAAAGCAGCTCAGACTAGCCCACTATACGCCCACGTGAACTTATGCACCACACACACACACACACACACACACACACACACACACAAACACACACATACTCACTCTCTTCCTCCTTCTCACTGTCACTCCTCATGCACCAAAACAACAAAAACAATCAGAAAGCATTGGACACTGACACCTGTGTTAGATCCCCATTCCAGGTTCCCATTCCCGTTCCCCAAGACCCCATTCCTCTGATGTTATTCTCCCTCTCACACAAACAAGCAACCATACTCAAGCACACACATGCACATATATGCGAGCACACACATGTCGTTTTCAGAGATGTTAGCCATGCCCACACAGAACTCCTTTACATTATAGGTAATCACAACGCACGGGATCCTTGCTCCCCAAGATGCGTTTAAGTTCCTTAGTCATTGTTCACTGCTGTTATTTAAAGATTTTGTGCCTTCAGTTTTGTGTTCGTGTCTGTGTGCCGTGCCGATTGCTGTCAGAGTGTGAACAAATGTGGGATGCCGAGTATGGCTCACTCTTGATTACACTCTCCCGCTCTTTCTCTTTTCACACACATAAGCACAGCCTACACGCAAAGTCCCAGCGATCACACGCATGACACACGCTCTCATGCAGCAGGCCTCCTCCCCGGCACTGCTTATCCAAGGGGACGCGGAATGGCATGAATCACTGTTAATCACACAGTGCAATTATACAGCACAGAGAAAGGTGTTTCATTTAACCATCATTCTGGATATTTATAAATCCCTGAATGCCTTTATTATAATTATTAGGCACACAAGACACTCACATCAGTGGGCAGAAGTTGCTTTGATTTTTTGAAGGGAAAGGATTTCTGTATCTCTCTACATTATTGTTTCTCTTAACTGAGCCTTGAGACTTGGTTTTATGCCATTGGAGAAGTAAAGGACTTCCTGGAAATGGCATAAAACTCTGATGTCACCATTCTATCCACAGACCAGTATCGTGAGAGCGGGGGCATGGACCAGGGGCATGGCCATTAGGGCACATAATTGTGTTACTTCTAAAATGACTTGGTTTCATATGGTTATCATATCCATAAAGGGATAGACTCATTCAGTGTCTTAGTTTTATTTTTCCTGCATTTGTCAAGCAAGAATAATGAAATGTTAACTGGGAAAAAAGTATGTGGTAATCCAAGCAACACCACAAAGCAATATTAAATCAGATTTTCAATCAGATTTCAATCAGATGAAATACCAAGTCCCTTGTTAGTTAAACTTCAACACATCAGTATCATGACTTGTATTACAACTACACAGCCAAAAAAGGAAGGACAGTAGGTTATTGCTCACACTGAAAGTGCCTTGGGAGGATGACCTGCCAACAGATGTTTTCAGCAAGGTTGAGTCCAATGGTGACAGATGTCTTTATCAGAACAAATAGCACTGAATATGGAAAAATTAATTTCTTTCATTCACACTGAAGAACAGAACCCACCTCACCAGCCAGCCAAAGGCCTATCTTTCTTCTTAACACAGATGGAAGCATGCTGCTTAAGTCCTACAGAACAGACTGACACTGGTAACTGGGAGTGTTTCTAATGAAGACTAGACCATTTTTTACACTTCTCTTGACCTGTATATACACTGACAATGGGCTAAAGGGCTCTGTGGGCCTGACACCTTAATGGCATTATGAGATCACTATCCTTATCTGAGCACTCTGCAGGATTCTATGGAACATGTAGCTAGGAATTACTCTGGGCACAATCTCAAATGATAATACGCAAAATAAAAATAAAAAAAGCACCACTGTGTAGTATTTACTACCTACTCAGAGGAAGTAATGAAGCCACTTCTTGATATTCTTTACATTATTTTTTCATTAGCTATTGGCAGACCTTCGTGACTCACAAAACACTAATCTGAACAGGAAGTCCGTGATACATAGACTGTTAGATGCTCCGTTAAACTGCAGTTCATAAGGTTCTCAAAAGAGCCATTGCCATCACTTGTGACATACTACAATATCAAAGAAGAAAACTATGGTATGATTTCAGTATGCAAACTCTCAGTTACACCAACAATCACCGAAAACTCAGAAAGGCAATAAAAGATTTAATTACAGGCTAAAATCATAAACATTCCACTGGTCTTAAGCCTTTGTTGACCAGTCAGCTGAGTTAGGAAAGAGGGAGCTGCACAGAATGCAGGTTGTTTGTGCTGACAGTAGTAAGTGTTGCTACTATGGTTACAGTTATGGTTATGGCTATTAAGATCTCAGGAGGCAATACAAGTTCACTGTGAAATAGAGCAAGCTGAGTTGTTCATTTGAACGGGGCGTGTCCTCATGCTAACAATAAAGTGTGTGTGGACTTGCAAGCAATGGGAGTGAGTGCTGTTTGTTGATTAAGTGTCAAGACAATTGAAGTATGTGTGGACATAACCTTCATTTTATTTCCCAGATACCGCGATGCTGAGTTAGGTGAGGCTTAAAGGGGATACCTCAATAAGACATAACCATAAGCTTTCAGTAGTGGATCAGGAGGATGTGAACAATAGATTCCCTAACAGCTGAGTGCATCATGGCATCAATGCAGACAGGTGAACTCTGTATCAAGGTGGAATCTTCATGTTGTCGCCAACCGTCAAGGAGGTGTGGTTGCAGTTGTGTGCGAGTCTCCATGCTCCAATGAGATCACACACACAGACCTCTGCCAAAAACACTGAACTCCAACGCTCCACTACTACTCGCAGCTATGAGCAAGTGGCGATGAAGACAAATTCAGCCAATCCTATTCCCAAGCCTGCACACAGATGATGGTTTAAAAATAATTCTGGTACACTTAGCCTGAGACAAAAGTATGTTTGGGCAGCCATAGTCATAATTGAGCATTGCGAGATCGTCTTCCCATGGCAAAGGGTCCATAAATATTTCCCCTTTAGCATTACTGGTTGGCTGTTTCACAGTCCACAGTTGGATGTTAGCTGTCATGCTTACACATTGAAAGCATGAGTGAAGGAAACTAACACACACACACTATATATAATACAGAATTCTAGGAGAATGAAATACCTATCCAAACTGCATCTATCTAACTATAAACTGTGAAGGACAACTGCAATAATTTTCTTTGAAAATGTTTCAGCATAGTTGTTACCAGAGGAAGGGGTTAAATACCTTTATGGAAAGGAAGAATGACTAAGGACTGCAATATTCCTGGTGCAGGCTTTGACATAAAGAATGAGATCAGTGAATTATCAGAACTGCCTATCAGTATAGACTAATGACTCATTACCCTCTGTCTCCAGTTTAGTAAACACTATAATGCAACTGTCTTCAGTGTGTATGCCTCGACATGCAGCACTGAAAAGATATTCAATGGGCAATTGTACTATGCTCTGGTTGACTTCTTAACATGCAAGCCAAGAGTATTTTTTTATTCTTGCTTGTATACCAGGCAGCTAAAACATCAGCACCTCCCTACCTACAGTCAATCATCCAGCCATAAACCCTGCCAGACCACTCCACCTCACCTCCTCAGGTCATCTGTCCATCCCTCCCTTGTGGGGATTCTCATCCCAGATTTATCTCTTCTCAACCCTGCTGCTCCAGTGATGGAACAACCTTCTTTACTATTAGAACAGCTGAACTGTTGCCTATTTACCACTGCAGACTGAATATTTCACCTTTTCAGACTGCACCATCATTCTCCTCTCTCACAAAGCACTTGAAAACTAGCACCATAGTAGGACTGTGCTCATAAAGTAGCCTTAGGTCAGATTTGTTCGGATTAGGATTCTTTATTGTTGCACTAAATGTTTTCTCAATTCTGCTTGTTTATTCCTGTTTTAATGCTGATTTTGTGCTACTTAAGTTGTATACTTAATGCTCATTAATTTGTAAGCCGCTCTGGATAAGAGCATTTGAAATGAATAAATGCAAATGTATTCTCCTGGGACACTTGAATGTAAGTGTCAGACGTCACTCAGATAGCTGCAGTGGTACCATTGGGAAAGAAGTGTGTGGAAAACCAGCTCTTCTTCAGCTAAGTAACTTTACACAGCCGTAGAGAAAAACTAGATCAAAGCACAATTATTATTGGGGACTATGCCTTACCAAAATGCCCATCACAAAAGTCCTTTAAGGAGCAGCTTACTGATGAACAGATCATTATATAGTTAGAATTTTTTTACTCATGTAATTCTCCCAAAGAAAAAAACAAAAAGTACTTAAAAACATTCTAAACTTAAAATTCTATGCCAAAAACCAAAATCTCATTTCCAGACCTCATAGAATACAATTGCTTAGGGTGACTTTACAGCATGTCTTACTAAAAAGTTGTCCGATATGTAAGAGGACTGCAATAACTAGTGAACAGTGAAAAGCACCCCGCTGCCTGCCATCCACAAGGCATGAGGCATGCTCTGAATGGATTGCATATGGCACCACGACACATTCAGATTAGTGTGATAACAACCGATCTAAGAATTTACAAGGACTACTCAGAAGAGAACAACATTCAGTACTTGCAAAATCATACAACTGTCAATCAGAAGTAAGACAGTTTCCATCATATCAAGTCTAGAGCACACAGAGGCATTAAAAGATTAAGAGCAGCTCTTCCCCTGGATGACACCAGAGCAGAAATCTCAGGGTCCACCTTTGCCAAAAAATGATAATGATCAGTGATCATGTTCTGGGAGAGGTACCATCAGTGCTGTGTCATTTCAATAAAGTGTAAAGGCCCTAACACCATTGTCCTCAATGAAGCATAGCCCACTATCATTGAAGCAATGTATATAAGGCACTGGCTCCAATGCACGCAGATGACTGTCTGATGACTGATTTCTTAAACCAGTCCTCAACACAGATAAGGAGAAGAAACCTGTGGAGTTCAGAGTGAGCACTGCTTCTCAAGAGAAGGAACGTGAAGGTTCACAAATGAGACCGGCAGACCACTTTCTCCACTAAACAATTCTGTGGAATAATTCTGTTGATGAAGCCTGTTTGACAAACAAAACAGAAAAACAGAAGAAGAAAGAGAAGGAACTTAATCCAGGCAACCAAGCACCCCCCCTCCCTCCTCCCCACTCCACCAACTGCCACTTTTGCCACAGGGCATGTGCTGTCTGCTCCCCACATAGCTGTCCAATGTGTTGATTATAGCATCTCTATTCAGGCTTCTACTATGCATCCTACAATGACTACAACGTTGAAAGGGAGGTCTTTGGAAGTCATTCAATCAGGCCATTTAAGGTCTTCAAGAAACATATTCTGGGTTTTTCCATGTCATTTATTTGTTTGCAGTTCTGTTTACTTATTTATTTCTTACTCATATGCATCTTCATGGAGGAGACTTAACAAAAGTGCTCATTTACAAAAAAAGGAGAAAAAATACCGCTGCCTTCACACAAAAGCATGCGCCTGGTGAGTCGGAATATAAATGAAGTGATTAATTGGAGAGAGGGAATGGCCGCAGCGTGCGGCGTGTCAGCAGGGTATGTATTTATAGAGTGTAGACAGGGACAGCAGTGAGCGAGGAGAGGAGCGTGACCACGAGTGGCCGCGTGTCACATTGAGGAGCAGCGTTGTGGTCCGATCGTGCCGCAGCGCATCAGATCATGTGCAAGGATGCCCATCTGTTCTCCTCCCAAAGTTTCCTGGAGCTGGGGGAGTCTTTGTGACTCTGTGGCGGAGTGTTCAAAGGGAAGAAAGCTGCACCCTTGGTAATTAAAGTACAGTTCACACAAACAGTAATTTTATGAACAATTCACGCCTTATTAAGAGGGCATGCAGATTGTGAATTACAGTAAATGTGGGTTGAAATGTATTTTTGTCATCATCACTATTATTAATGTAATTATTAAGCCATTAAGTATATGCCATTACTCAGGGCAGAAAACACCTTATATGCATGCATATAGTACATGAATACAAATACAGAGAAATACACAACAAACAACTGTTCAACTTAATGAAGCATTCATGCAGAAGTATGCAACACACGAAAAAACCACAATGTAAGAAGTAGTGCAATCACGAAATATAAAGCCCAGGGCAGCCCTACGTTCTATCCAATATAGTCTTCTCTGGTCTTTGTGTCTGGGAATCTTTTTATTTATTATCATGGCTATGTAAAATACACAAAAATTTACGTGATTCAGCTAGTATTTCTGTATTGAATTGTATTCTCTCTCTCTCTCTCTCTCTCTCTCTCTCTGTGTGTGTGTGTGTGTGTATGTGTGTGTGTGTGTGTGTGTGTGCGTGTGCGTGTGTGCGTGTGTGTGTGTGTGTGTGTGTGTGTGTGTGTGTGTGTGTGTGTGTGTGTGTGAGTGTGTGTATCAGGATGTAAACTGAGGGCAGGGTTTATCTGGGGAAACCTTGGGAAAGTCCTGGGAGATACATCCTGCAGGTTTTCTCAGAATGATGACATTACCAGACAAGCAAATTCTCCTTTCAGTCACTCCTGAGCATTCATGTAATATATCTGGCAGCGTGTTGTATCACAAGGTTTGTCAATCAAGTTTAGATTGTATCAACTTTATTTCCTAAAAACGAAAGAGTCACGGTAGGAATATTAATATTCCATCCCTACAAACTTCTGGCTAATTGGCTTTTAAAAATCTAATTAGTCTAACAAGTTGCAGGAAAACAAATAAACACAAAAGCATTAATTATCACATCAAATACACTTGCTGTTAGGGAGATGATAGTCTAATTCAGCAAGCGCTTTGTTCTTCTTTTTTATTTCATTTTTTATGGAGTGTCACTCATTTTTTGTGTATCAGGAGGAAGCACAGAACAGCTGCCTCATCCACCCCAGCAAACTTCAATTAAAAAGAATTTGACATGCAACTCTTCACTGTTACTTTATCCTAATTTGTTTACTGATAATAGCCTATCAGCCACACTAACACAGAAAGTGTGTCACACTAATTCAAATAATACTGCTCAAAGAAGACAAACAGAAAATTCTAGGGAGGAGTGTAATTGTAGCTGCTTTGAGGCCCGCCAGAAGCTTGCCCATCCCTGGTTACACTCCCCTAGCCTTAATGAGGTCCCTCTTAGACCATGCTCTCTTCATGACAGTGGGTCAAAACAGAGGCAAACAAGAAACAAACCTCTGAGAAGAGGAGGCGGATAGTAGCAATGGCAAGAATAACAGGAAAGCAAGTGAAAACAAAAAGGTAAACTAAATTTCCTGAACTAGGTGAGAGGTGATGAGTGACTTCATTATCACTCAGGTGCACACACACACACACACAGCCATTCCTGTCGGTTGCCATGGCAGCCTCTTGGCATGTCAGCTGCAGCTCACCTTGTTTAAATGGAGACCTGTATGACACATGCCTTCCCCCTCGGCAGCGGGAGGTGGAGTGGAAGTGCGTCAGACGCCTAGCAGCAGGGAACACCCACAGCAACCGCGGCTGTTTGTATGTCTGATGCCAGGATACAGAGATACAGGGTGGGTCGGAAGACTTGCGCCCAAGGGACAAAAAAGCCTGTCCTAAAGCCTCTTAACCTCAGCTGGCGAAATGCCAGGCTTTCAGCATTTACCCTGCCAAAGAATCCTTTTATCCCACGTTTACATCTGTATGTATTTAACTGTGTGGTGCTAATATGATTTTGGCTTCACTTCTAAAGGTCATGGATAGAGCCACGTGCTTGTGCGTGTTGTAATCTCAAGGAGACATTGACAGCAGACTTGTTTGATATGTGTGCATTGGGAAGAACAGTAAGTACGCATGTACCCATCAATCTGAAAACGGTTCTTTCCCTTCCCTGTGTTTTCTCTCCTTGTCCTCCATCCTCTTGAGTAGAGAGAGGAGGGATAGGGGGAGGAGGACACAGTGGGTTTCCATGACAACAGCTTTTTATTTGTGCTTCCTAAATGGCGTTGGTGGTGGAGAGGGTCTGGCGGTGTTATTAGGCTGAGAGACAGGCTAGTGGGCTGGGGTGGGCAGGCGGGGGTGGAATCAGGCTGGCTGCCTTTGTCTGGAACAGAATGTCCTCTCTGTATACAGCTCTCCCATTTCCCAAACTCACCAACGCTCATACTTCAGCTAAGATGCCGTAGGAACGCGTGCTGACAGGAAATATTATTGATTCTGCAAGAGCACACGCTATCCAACATACAAATAAGAGCACACTGCTTGACACACACATACTCCCAATAGCCATTCCTTCTCTTTTTACCTGGGGTCTTTTATCTGTTGTCTTCTCTGGAGTCCTCTATGTCGTTGCTGTATAACCTCCATAATGTCTGCTTGTAGGACAAGTGTTGATGCAAACGGATAGTACTGACGTATCAGGGGCAATTAGGAGCATTGGCTTTCAGAAGAAGCAAGAGGGAATTCTTCAGTGATTTTCCGTATTTTAGGCAATTAAATACAGAACAATTGGTTGTTTCAGAAATAGAATGATTTGCATGGCTTTTATTTTGTCCCCACATTTTCCAGTCATCCACGCACACACACAACCACATACACACACACACGGTGGGAAAGGGCTGCAATACTGTACAGAAATTCTGTAGAGACGACAAGCCTCTGCAAGTTGTGTAGAGGCTAGTGAGAAGAGGACAGGTGCAGGTCATGGGAGTTCAGAAGCACATCTGAGCCTCCTCTTTGGATTGGAGTGCACCCTGTGCATATGAAATGAGAACAAGGTGCTTTCCCACTGCAGGCTGTGGCATAATGGCTCAGAGCCCTTGTTTTTGATGTGAACCTACCCCTCCTGTCTGATTTTGATGTTGGTGGATGACTCATCACCTCTCTACCTGGAGTGCCTGCAGTCCTCTCTACCGGTCCCCCTGTTTCATGTAAACCCTTTCATTCATTCCAGCTCCAAACCTGAGCATTTGAATAATACTGATTCATTTCAATTTTCCTTCAGGGGAAACACATCTTACTCTTTTCTTATTTCTTGATGCCTTTATGTGACTACAGCAATAATGTAGTGCACCAGGTGTAAGGCTTTTTGCCAAGGACTAATTGGCTGGAGACCAATATTCTGGGCACTGTCACCTAGCCTTGTGAACTTTTATGGATGTTTATCGTTGGTTGGAAGAAGATATGTTTGATGAGGGTCTCTTCAGACGGGCCATTCAGAAGCACAGTGGCTCCACCTACAACCACCCAGCCATGATCTGTGTTCTTGGGCAAAGTCTCCCTAACAGCCAGACTGGGCCTATCTGATGAAGAATGCATATCTTCAGGCATGTTTCAACCATGTTTATAAAGCTGTTTTCACTTACCTGCAATTGCTGGCGAGGTGGGGTTGAAAGTGGGCAGCTCCATGTATAGTTAACTGCTGAGTACTTGATGTGGTCAGGGTGTGGTTACACTATGTTTTTGGTAGAGGTAGACATCTTTATGGGACCAGCAGCAAGTGGCCTGCTAAAACATCACAAATGGTAAAACATCGTAAATGGTGTGATCTCCTGCAAGTACACATAATTTTGAACATGTACAGCCAGGCAGAGAAACTCATCATGGGAGACAGAGAAGCGGTTCTGTTTTTGTTTTACTTAGACTGGGGTCTTTTCTGCATGCTTACTACCCACCTGGTTAAAAGTGGATGAAAATGGCAAAACATCGAAAAAGAGAACTACTGATTATCTAACACTACAGATGTGGGATGATTCTAAAATCTGTCAAGCTACACTGTTTCTTACCCAGCTAGCTGTCAGTAAGTGACCAGGTACTCATTTTCTTACATAGTTAGCTAACAATTGTGCCGGTTGCTGCCTGATTGCCACCAGGAGAGAAGCTTACAGAAAATACGTTGATGTCCTTTCAGGGCTAATGGAATCACAAGTATATTTTTGAGAAAGATCCATGTACTCTGGGGCCATCTAGCTATAGGTGAAAATAGTGAATGGAAACAAGGTATTTATGCAAGTGTTTTGCAGGAGGCAGAAACCAAGGCTGAGACAGAGTAAGGGGAGACAAAGGCTGGTTTTAGCACAAAGGTGAATTTGAAGTCATAATTACTGACAAGCTGGGCTGGGTGTCAACGGGCTGTGCATCGTTTCAGACAAAACACCAGCAATGAATCCCATTCAAAGGGAGTAAAGGGTGAGGAGATGGAAGCATGAGCATGAACAGCCTTGGGTGGCCTGAATAACATGTTGTTGAAAAGGTTATAGGCTGTATAAGAATAAAAATAAGAATAATAAGAATAAGAAATTTGAGTGTGACACTCAAATTGAGGAAATTTGAGTGTCACAACTGCACCGTCTGGCGTACATCAAGACAACAAAAGAATAAATTGAATAAAATAAATAGAGAGGTATAAAATACAACAAATAGAAATAAGGCTCAATTTCCATTGCCTGACATAAGCTGCTTAGAGAGTCTGCTCAGAAAGGTGTGTTTACAGTGAATCCGATTGAGAGACAACTATTTCCTGTTTTATCAAATTTGAACTTATGTACATTAAAAAGTGAATGAAGATGAAGAGGTCCTTGAGCTATGCAAGTGTTGGCCTGTCTATATGTTAAGAATAGTACTTTGAAGTCTATTTCATAATCCATTTACAAAACAATTGCAAATATCCAATAGTGGGTAAGTGTGATAGTCTAACTACATGTGAATGTATTGTAAGTGTCGAGATGGAAAACTATTCTGGAAATTATTTTTTTCAAACGCTTTAAAACAAATCAGTGTCAATAAGTTCCCCTTAATGTCTGACTGGTACAGTATATTTCAAGCGTAAGAGACAGAAATATTTGTAGGATGGTGTCCTTGCAATCCTTCACATTAGAGAACGTGGGTAGAAGACAAGTGCAACAGGCTTCAGAATAAGTTCAACTCATTTACTGAAGGAGGAACTGGCAGTTATACAGTCACACGTGTCAGTTGAAACTCCAACTCCAGCTACAACAATCATGGGGGTTCACATGTGAAGAAAAAAGATCTTACAGTAATTACGGACATCTGATGAAAGTGGTTTTTTGGACCTTGGATCAGGACTTCATTTTTTTTTTGTCCATTACACAGGAGGAGGTTCTTTGTGTTTCTTAGGCCTGCTGTTATCTTGGCGAATGGCAGGACCTCATCTGGCTTCATCGACAAATAAAGCAGCAAGCCATCTGCATAGCAGTGAAACTAGATTCCAGGTTTAGTAGTAATCTATAAAAGTGCAAAGCAGGACATTGTTCTTTGTCAGAATCATTCACTGGAGAGGAAGGTGATTGGTCTTTGAATTGACCATATGACCAAAATAACCTGGATTCTGAAATATCACAGATGCACCTTTACAATGTAACTAGTGTGTTTTCAAAGTCTCTCTGTTGACCTGTGCTCATTTTACACAAAAGCAGTCAACGGTAACGCATCTCTGTGAATCCTAAGCTTTACTCGACAGTTGTTGGTCTATAAAGGGCCTGAGGCTTTCCACAATCTGAGAACATTAAGTGTGCTGAGGGGATGGGTGTGTGAGACTGCTTTGCTTAGCTGCATCATTTCAAAAACAAGTAAATAGGGTTGGTCTGTCTGCACATCTGCATTGATACACATTCCTGACTACTGCCTATAAAGAGACACCTCCTCTTTCACCTCCTCTTCATGTGAAGTTGAAATCAGAGTGGGGTCAAAATGGAAACACTAATAGTGGTTTACTCACACTGAATGTATTTGCATGCCTCTCACATTGCAGACTGACATGATTAACATTAAAACTGTGTGCTAGATAATTGACAACAGCATTTTGGTCAGTTGTTGTGGGTGTGCATTGCAAAGAGGGGCATACAAATGTACAAATCCCCACCCCATCTCTCTCTCTCTCTCTCTCTCTTTATCTTTCTCTCTCTCTCTCTTTCTCTCTGTCTCTTTCTCTCTCTCTCTCTCTCTCTCCTCCATCTGAAGTGGCCCCAGGGACACGTGTTTTGAGACTCCTACTCATCACCCCCACGACCCCCCTCCTTCTATATCCGCCCACCCCCACAGTCACCCTGTTGACAGGCCCAGAATAACAATGTATGCTTATTTTACCTCTTAAAGATACAGGTGCAGGTCCAGAGCTTTTATCGCACGCAATGGGAAGAAGGGGGTGAAGACAGAGCAGATTTAACTCTCTGCTATAATCAGCATGAGAGACCATGTTGGATCTATGAGACTGTGAGAAGAATTGACCACGACAAGTAGATCTAATGCATATCATGTTTATATATATACGGGTTTTTCAACATGTCAGTAGGTTGATTAACTGGCTATGAAAGAGACTGTATGTATATATTCATATATGTATGTATATACTGTATGTATATATATTATGCATGAGCTAAAACATATGCATGCTAAATTTTATTTATATTTTATTTGATTCTCGTCTTATCCACACAGCACTATTTTGACAATGGTGCATACAAACACAGAGAAAGATGTGTGACAAGTGAGACAGTCGTGAGACAAAACCAGCAAAGACAGGCATTAAGAGTGTTCAACAGAACTGACACAGCCCAGGAATGGCAGTCAACATCTTGCCACAATTCTGCTTCCAGTAAACAGATTAATTCTTTGCTGTCAATGACACTCAGTGGGAGTTCAGCCTCAGTCATGCAGTGAACAGCTGAGTACAGTAGTATTGGTGGCTCTTTGGAACATGAACCATGCTAACACTGTCCTCTTGTGTCCATTTAATGTAGTGCGGCTGCTTGACCGATGTGAAACATGAGCGTGTGACATTGATTCAGTTATTTTGTACATATGCGCAAACAGAACATGTTTATGTGGGAACTTTGTAAGTCTCCGTGTCTTAGAGTGTCTGCAAAATGACAAAAATGTAAATTCAACCCCACTGAATATCTGCAGCTACATATCCGAGTACATACTAACCTGTTGTTTAGGTTCTCTTTACCTGTTACAAATAATGGCTTATGGAGACCCTTTAAGCCTACTGAGACCTATGAAATAGAAAGTAATCAGTAGCAACATAGGTCAAGTTGACTTAATAACATCAGTGTCAGATTACTTAGCACTTCTCTGTCCATAATGACAGGTTACTTTTAAAGGGAGCCTGACATATATATGTATATTTTTTTTGTTTTTTTGTAGATTTGTAGACATTAGGTGACATGCAGAGAATGTTTTCCAGTGACAGTTATGGGGTCTGTGACTCTTAAATCTACACAGTCCATCTGTACAATGGCCCTGGATGAGATGCAGAAAATAAGACAAGCCAGGAGGCCCATCTGAGAATGAAACGTGACCTCTGTCAGCCTTCAGCGCGTGAATGGGAGGTGCCTGTCAGCGGGGCCAGCTCAGAGTGGAAAACGGAAGTGCAGAGCAGGAAGCCGCAGAGTATGTGTGTAGGAGTGGGGAGGTAGGATAGCGCTCACGCTGGCCCAGCGACCTACATATTTACAGCCCAACTGCGGTCCCTCGGCCTGCTCTGACTTGTCTGCTGTGGGGAATTGCATCTATTTCTGGGGCCTGTGAGTGGAGAGGGCTTGCAGAACCAGCCTCTGCTATATGTCTCTGTTAAATGTGGAAAGAGTCAACAATGTGGACATTCATCCTTGAGTGTGGTGATCCACTATGTATGTGCAGTTGGCTTGTTTGTTTACAGGATCATATTTTGCGGTGTGGTAAATCTATGCTTTTCCAGAGTTACTTTGCTGACTTAGAATCCTTTATATCACTCAGATGTTATCCTGAGTATTAAATGCATGGACTTCTGTGACATTTTAGTCAAATATCCTGTGGGATATCCTTCCCATAGTATCCTTCTCGGTAGTACTGATGACACTGAATGTGATTTGAGGGGGAGGGGAAGAGGAAAAAGGGTTTAGTAAATTAGAAGAAATTCATGGAAAATTCTATTTGATAATTCACTATAAATCCCCGGAGGTCCTTGAAAACAGCTGTTGCACACCGATGTGACAAGATTTACTGCTATGTAATACAAGACCAACTAGACTTATAAAATGAACAATTATTTGTGATTTCTAAATATTGTTCTAAAACAATATTGCCAATGCTGTCTACTTGTGGATATAATACAAACCATTTATAATACTGCTTGGCTGGTTTTTAAAGGTACCACTAGATGGCAGTGTATTGCCTTTTTGAGCAACGGTTTTTGAGGCTATTGAATTTATCCTGAGGTGGTAGCACACAGGCTACAGGGATCCCTGCTATTTCACACTGGGCAAAGGATGTCAAACCTTTTCTTTGTTATTTATTTATTTAGCAATAATTTGTTTTATTGCATTTTGTTTTGGTACTGGTATCAGAAACACTGCGTCTTTTAAGAAGACATTAAATATATGCACATTGACGATGCAAATAACTTAAATTAAACTTAAACTTAAATTAAACTGTGCATTACATGTAATTAACAAAAAACAGTGTAAAAAAAAAAAACAGTACCCCTGAGCTCAGTTCACATAG
Source organism: Megalops cyprinoides (assembly GCF_013368585.1). Classification (NCBI taxonomy): domain Eukaryota; kingdom Metazoa; phylum Chordata; class Actinopteri; order Elopiformes; family Megalopidae; genus Megalops; species Megalops cyprinoides. Next base: position 41,571,794 of record NC_050584.1, read on the forward strand.
CACTTCTCACTAGATATGCAGGGAGTCACGCACCCCCCCCCCCCCCCCCCCCCCCCCCCCCACACCCCTTCCCCCACTCACCTTTGTCTATTCCACTCACATGGTGGGGGGCAGGATGGTGAGCGTGAAAAGCAAGCCATCTTCACCATTCTTCTCCTTCGTGCCTCTGTCTTGAGTGAGATGGGGGGTGGGGTATGCTTTTGTTTAGTCATAGAAATTAGCTGGGGTGGCAATGGGGGGATTGAAATACCCTCTTACATCCCTGGGAAGTTTTGCATTCACATGCAACAGACGACAAGCATCAATCCCCAAAGTGCTCTAGGCAACAGGACTCTAACCGCAGAAGTGCAGCCTGGTCAATGCGCCGCAGCAGTGGTGCTCACTAATTCATGCATCAGATGGGTTTTCTATACAGTCAGATTTTGATATCAAACTGATTTTAATCCAGAAAACTAAATCTGCCTTGTCAAATTTTCTTTGAGATGAAATTGCATATAATTGTGAAAGAAAGGAGTGGCATCTTGTTTTTATCAGTGCTGAATCACAGAGTACAGTACATCATTTTATGATGACCTAACCTACATAGACACACATTGTTTTACCTTTAATCTAACATGTGGCCATATTCTGCTGTCTCTACATATAGAATTAGATGTATTTAGCTGGAGATCAGTATATAGTTGATCCACCAGCAGAGTGCCTTTTGGATCTTGAATCTTTAAAAACAGAGGAACTTTTCCCAATGGTTTGAGATTCTGTCAAAGAGATAGCATGTTTACCATGAAGAAAATTGTATAAGGCCATTCCAATCAGTTATAGTGTGCACATTGATGGCAAATTTGTTTACATGAATAAGTAAACATGTCAGCCCTGTTACAGACACATGCTTGCTCATAATAAATTCAACAAATTCAACAAAGGTTAACTGTCCCTTAATGCAGTGGGCAATTGGGAAAACAACAGTTACTAAAGGAAGGGGAAAAAAAACATTTTTGTATTCTGTGCTACAAATTCTTATGGTTTTATGAATATGTTGTCATTACTCGTGGAAGATGTATTATATTTGGTAAAATTAAACAACTGAAACCAATATATTTTCATGTAACAGGATTGACACTAGTCTGTAGAGACTATGATGTTTTTGGCATTTTCCCTCACATTATGCTCTGAAATTGACTTCTTTTTCCTTACCTCACTGTCCTCTGTCATCGTTGATACATTTAATATATGTTTAACTTAATTTGTTTCTGGTAATTTCATATGAGCTTTTTATTTCAGGTGAATCTTTTGTCAATATGTTTGTGTGCATTTTATGCACTGTGTGGATGGACAAGCTATAAGAGGATATACATAACTACATGTGTCTGCCTATGTGTATATACTGTACACGCATATGTTATGGTGAGTGTGGGGATTCTGGGAGAGGCAATGAGTGTAACCATAGGAAACCATAGGAGAAATTTAATGCTGGTCTCTCACTCCACAACACAGCAACATCATCTGATCATTGAAAAGCCGGACTATGTAGAAAGGCAGAAATATCCTGCTACAACTTCTGACTAGCAACATTACACTGTCTGACAGGCATGACAGGTACTACATTATTATATATTATTAAATTATATGTGTAGGACAAAAATACAACTTGAATATCGGATAATTTGATAATAGATAATTTTAATAATAGAAAAATAATAGATCAAAACTGTAGGAACACAGAGCAAACCGTGTTGAAGGACATGCTGAAGAGTTTATTTTGAAGATAGCTTTATGTTAACATTAGCTGGCTAATTCCTAGGTAGCTAGTGACAACAATAGCGTTACCGCCTTTTCAGTAATAGAGTTGACAGGTTTTTAATGACAACGTTTTGCTCAAGAGACCTATACTTGGGCATTCACCCCCAAGCTTCTCGAGAATTTAGAAGTGCTCAAACATTATATATATTATATAACATTATATATATATTATATAATGTATAATTACATTAAACATTGTGCTGACCAAGATAGAATCAATATCTGCAGCACCGGAAAAGCACCAACCGGAACTTTTTATATACAACCAGGAAGAGAAGAGAAATATAATCTCACAACATTTTCCGACCTCCCCTCCAATTGACCCGCCCCATTGATAATTATTCATGAGCTCACACCGGCACGTCTTTCATAAAGGAGAATCCATTTTACCGTTTGTTTCACTCGTCGCCGAACAGACTGTGAAGGAGTGCTTGGTGTTGTGTGTTTCACAAGGGTGTATACAGGTAACTACATCTGAAATGTATTTGTAATATTTGTTTTCTGTAGCCTTTGAATGGCGGGTTTCAATTTAAGGCATGTGTTGTCCTCAAAGATAGCTATTTATTTATTTCCCTGTTTGTGTACGTTGCAGCTACTTAGACTTGACTTTTAGTTTTCTCCCTAGGCAATACGTTAGTTCACTGTGAATGTCCAGTGTAGCTGGGTAGCAAAATCTAGCTATTTGCGTTAGCCATCTTGTTAGCTAACGAAACCGTATTCTCGACAAACTCTTGGTAGCTAAATCAAAATGGCCGATGGATTGCCTGCTAGCTTGCTACCTTGATAACCCTTGTATCAAAATGACAAAGCAGCATCGAACTTAATCGGCCGCCACAAAGATGGATTTGGCGTAGATCATAGAGAAGTATATTCATGCTACTGTAGCTGTATATCGTAACCTACTTCTGAATCGTTAATATCAGCAAACAACACGTAGCATCGATATTTCGCTTTTTTACACCGAGTAGATTGTTAGTTGGTTGCGACGGAGAGAATGGCCACATGCGTGATCCACAGCCAACGCAGTAAGTCATCTTATCTAGACAGTAAGGAGTGGTTGGTTTGTGTTGTGGATCGGAAGGATGTGTTAATGTACGACTAGGTGGGCAAACTCATTTTCGCCATTTTTCGTAAACCGCATTGTGTATGAGAATGTTGATAGACGGTTAATAGCTTGTTAGAATCCGGGGTTCTAAAAATGGCTGCGCCACGCGCTAGGAAACGACAAGAACGAGCGGGAGAAAATGGCGCAGGCAGAATGGCTGCCGCGCCCCGCTTCCAGCTGCATAAGTTAATAGTAAGCTGCAGAATATCACATCTAACACGTGTTTAATTGTATTTATAAACGTAAATGGTAATTTTATTCGTGGTTCTATTCACATATAGCGCTTTTGTATTGTGATTGTACCTACATTTTGAGACCGGAAATCGCAGCCTACCATTGAGAACAATGACGCATTTATTTTTCCCCTTTGCCTAGAATATTCAAGATGTCTGATGAAGGGAAGCTTTTCGTTGGCGGGCTCAGCTTCGACACCAATGAGGAGTCTTTGGAGGAGGCGTTTTCAAAATATGGCAGTATAACTAAAGGTGTGTTTTTTTTAATTATTATTATTCGAATGTTTGTAGTGTAAATCCAAGTATTTACTGCATCTGTGTATTTAGATAGATGGACCAATATAACAATTTGATGTCTCTTTCAGTGGATGTGATCAGAGACAGGGAGACCCAGAGGTCCAGGGGATTTGGGTTTGTGACATTTGAGAATCCGGAGGATGCAAAGGATGCCATGACTGCAATGAATGGCAAGGTATGCAGACTACTGGTTATCATGGAACCATTTTTTTTTCTCAAAGGCTGTACAGAATGTGTAATGTGTTGTGAGATGCTAGTTCTGTTCTACAGTCAGGACCTGTAGCAACGTGCATTAATCTGTTCTGTTTCTGTTTGCAGTCTGTTGATGGGAGGATGATTCGTGTGGATGAAGCTGGCAAGTCTGGATCAAGATCCGGTGGTGGCTTCAGAGGTGGACCAGGTGGTGGCAGAGGAGGAGGATTCTTCAGAGGGGGTAGAGGAAGAGGTGGGCGTGGTTATTTGGGAGGTAAGGGCTGGCGATTGCAAAATGGTTAGCACCCATTTGCTTTATGTCACGCCCTCCTTGTTTTAGTTGGAATAATCTGAAAGGGGCAATTTTAGAGCCTAAATCTTATTTAATTGCTTTCACAGGGAGTGGAGGCTACGGTGGAGACCGTGCCTATGGTGGAGACCGCAGCTATGGCAGCGGTGACAGGAGCTACGGCGGAGACAGAGGCTATGGTGGCGGCGAAAGGAGTTACGGAGGTGGCTATTCCAACAGAAACGGGAGTGGTGGTTATTCTTCTGGAGGTGGTGGAGGATATTACAATAGAGATAACAGGTAATTGGCTAGCATTCTTCCCTGTATGTTCACGATCATTCCTGATTGCCAGGAGTAGATCCAGTGATTTTTATATTTGTGTGAGTGCCATTGACAATTTCATTTACTTTGTAGGAGTCAAGGGGGCTATGGTGACCGCTCGGGGGGTTCCTATAGAGACAGCTATGACAGCTATGGTAAGTATCACGACATGCAACTGTATTAGGTACTTGTACACAATGCAGAATGCTTCTAGGGGGAAGTAGGCCATGGAACATATTGACCTGATGGATGCATTGAGTGACCTTTAGGGAATATTTTTGTTCACTGTATCTAACTTCATGGCTTACTGAAGCATGCCTTCAGTTTAAGTGCTTAAGCCATAAATGAGTAGGGATATCTTGGTTCTGGGGATGTGCAACTTCCCTCTGCACACAAGTATAAGCCATTACAGCAAGTCATACCGGCTTTGAAGTCCTGGATCAGCCGCTGCTGCTTGGAGGCGTTTTACCTTCCAGGTCTTGAATTTGGAGTTTTACTGTCATTCCTGCTCTATACACCTTTATCCAGTTTGATTATAGTACTATGGGAAGCTAAATTCACTTGGTGCACAAAATTAGAAACACAAGACATCTTATGGGGATAGCGATGGTTAGTTATGTGAGACATGTCCAAATGCTTCAGTGCCTTTACACCTGTGCCTACTTCTTGTCCTCAGCTACACGCGAGTAAAAATCTTCCTGATATCAAGATCGTCCCTTCGCTGGCTGTATTTGTAAAGATGTGCTTCGAAGACTTTTTTTCCTCTACAAGTGTTGGTTGTAAACTGGTTGTAGCCTCTTCCTTTAAAGCAGCCTGATCTATCTAAAAGTGGCTCTTTAAAGTGTTCAAGCTAAGCATTTCAGTGCAGGATTTTGTCCTAGGCGAGGTATCAAATCTTGAAACATTTAATTTGAATTGTAACTGAAAATTGATGCTCAAAAGATGCTCAAGGTTTCCTTTGCCATAAATTCACATTACATTCCTGGTTCCCTGGGGATGTGTTTTAGGGAAACCTATTTTTATGGATGTATTTATACAGAAACTTTGTTTTTCATTTTCCTGTTTGGTCTTAAGTTTGATATTTGATCCTGTTCAACACAGCCTGGTAGCTTCTTAAAGATTCAATTTGTAACCATTTAATGTCGGTGAATTTTCCCAATCTCTATCCTGGAATGAGGAAAAAAATCCCACCTTCGAAATTTTCAATTGAGCGTTTTTTTTCCCTCTAGAAGCTTTACAAGCTGTGATGTTCTACAACAAGGCTTTGTGCGCCTTAATCTGTAATGCATTCCTTTAGTGTAGCAAGGCAGGAATGCTGTCTGGGAGCACCAGTTTCCAGCAGACCTCCTTGATATGGCTAAAGATTTGTAAATATTCAGTATTCAAAGAGTGAATTACTTTCAGACTGGTGAAACTGAACCTGAAGTTGGCCAGCTGTTCACATGGGGTGCTAATTGCAACCTGCAGCAGTCTGCCAGAGGTATTTTGCTCTTTGCAACCTGTGCATTTTTAATATGCTCTGCTGTGGAACTATAATGAACGACCTCTTAAAATGTTACTACCAATATTCCTTTTGGGAAAGAAATGTGCTTTCTGTTCTGTGTACCAACCTTGAAGATACTTTTTTGTTTTTGTAAATTTCGGCTTCATGAAGCCTATTAAACAATTCGATGAAAATGCTCTGATTTCTTGTGCCTCCAAAGAATCCATCTTGCTTCTGGACAAAGCCAGCTGATTGTTTTAAATAGTGTATGTCAGTATTAAGTGGGTTGGGTGGAGTGAAGGATGGACTCAGTTCAAAATTTAAATTCTCAGCAAATCAGAGGGTGTTGAGGGTGAGGGTTAAATGTACTGCATAGTTGTAATGGATTACCTATACAAGATTTTAGAATGTTTGCATAATTTAGATTCCCTAAAGAAAGTCAACATTTTAGGGTGTTACGGAGAGTAGTCAGACAGTTTAGTGGTAGAAACATCAGCTGGCCCTGGCTCTGTTTAATGCTTCATTACGTCCAAGAGTTCTCTGCTAGCGTTTGGAAAATCAACAAAGTCCTTGGAGAATGAAGTGTTGTGCCTACCGACACGTGAATCCTCTGAGATGAAAGCTGCTCTCTTGGCTAGTACATATGTGGAGATAGGCCTGTAATGTGAGGTAACTCCTTTTGCTCTCCTGTTCGCATCCTTCAAATAGTTCTCATTTTAACATTCCAAGTGTTCATCAAAAATCCGTCTTCAAAGATGTCCAGGCAGATGTCCCCTTAGGCCTTGAATGAACTCTGCTTTCAATCTGCATGATGTCAAATACCCTATTCTTTTTCGGAGGGGTAACTCCTTAACTTGGAACATTGTGTAAGAAATAGAGACAATTGAACTGCAGATCTTAAGTGAAACAAACACCTCCCTAGTTCCACTTTCCTTAGTGAACTCAGAATTGTTCAACATTGGTCCATTCTTATTACTGCTCTCAAAACCGCTATGTGTTTTTGGTGATAACATGAGTCATGTCTTTGTTCTGAAATGTAGGCCTGATTTTTAACATCTTGCATTGCTTGGCAAATGTATCAGTGCATAGTAGCCTGTCTTGAAAATGGAAAATGCCCTTTAACCTTTAAGATGAATTTCAGTACAAGATTCAGTACAGATTGAAACTGGGATCAATTGTCTTGAAGGGGTTTTTTGTCTTAAGTGAGGCTGGTGTTAATGTACATGTTATAAAGGAAATTCTAAATATTATTGTGATGTTAGTTACTTCTGTGTAAATGTTTGTACATCTAACTGCAAATGCATGCTCTTGGTGTGTTTTCACAGAAGTTGTGTAATTTGATAATTTACTCTATACTGATTATTTTCCCCCACTTTTCTAGGTTGAAATTACACAGTGAACTGAATGCAGCCTGTCGTTCGGAGAGAGTGGCTTGAAATGCCACCGCACCAGTCTGTCGAGGCAAGTCTCCCAAGCCTGTTTGAAAAGCAGCCTTGTCCCGTTTCAAGATGATGATTAGAATTTTTCAGTGGGAGGGACAGTGTATGTTCTTAAAACTCCTAAAATTAAATGTTAAAGAGTGAGAGACATTTTGGTATACACATAGTGTCTACCAGTCTAATACAGAACATTTAATCTATGTGACAAGATGCACACATGGGCAGCCCTCCATCTTTTATTGTACTTTTAAATTTCAGTATCATTTATTGTGGGATGTTTGTACCAGACCTTACTCTATATTGCAAGGAATGAAAGGTGTCCTCTCTCAGGAGTCAGCAGTGTACAAATAATAGAGGGTGTAGTTGTGAGAAAAGTGGCAGCTAAGCAGAGGAGTTCTGTAGGTAAAAGATTGACAGTGGATGAGCAGACAATGATTTACTGTACAGTGTATCTAGAGCAGTGTTTCTTAATTCTACTCCTGGAGGTCCCCTGCCCCGCACGTTTTCCATCTTTCCCTCTACCTACCTGACTGAACTCATCAGTGGCACGTTTGATTAGCTGAGCACACCTGATTTAATCAAGCAGCAAGGGTAGATAGAAGATATGCAGGACGGTGGGCCTCCAGGAGTGGGATTTAGAAACACTGATCTAGAGTAACTGGCACCTAGGAAAGCAGACGTGGTATATAGCAGTTCATTGCTGTCATTGGTTTAAGCAGGAATGAAAGTGCAGGAAATTTAGATCACTTGAAATTTGGCTGTATGAAGCTGTAAGTCAAGACACGAGTCCTCCTTAATGGAAAGGCAGCTGGTACTTCATGCATAATTCTGTGCTCCAGGGCATACGTAAAGCTTCTGAAGTGACATTAGAGCTAAAATATTCCACTGTTGAATGTGGCCTGATGTATACATATCAATGGAGTGTAAAATTTGAAAATGGAGCAAACTCGCATAGTACCCTAAAAACACCTACAATGGGTACATGACTTCTGTAAATGTAAGGTGGTGTGTAATTTGGGAAAAGGAGCCAGTTTGTACAACAGTGATTCTTGCCCCATTATGTCTGTTTAATGCTGAGTAATCTCACTTCATAACCTTGATTGCAGGTGCAGCATGTGGAGGCTTTTCGTTACAAGTTGGGTCTGTGCTGAAAGCTGCTGTTTGGATTGACATTAAGCACTGAAATCTGAAGAAACGTTATGCATTGATGGCATTGATGACATCGATTCACTCAGCCACTGACTGAATAACTAATGAACTGCTGTAATTGTAAATCAAGCCGTCTTTGTTTAAAAAAATGCTTAAAAAAGACATGCAGTTTGATACTTTACAAGCAGTGTACGTAATAATTAATGGTAAATATCAAATTGCACCAATGTGTTGGAGCTTAATGAATGAGTTTTCTGTATTTACTGTTTTTAATTAAATGTTCCAAAGAAGCTGGGTAGATTGAGACTAAGAATGTGTCTGTGGAGGATGGGGGGGGGAAATAAAGTTTTAAAATTGAATTGTTTTCCTCATTTTTCCAATAATGATATTCTTATTTAATGACTTAAATTTTCATAATGCAATTTTGAGTAAAAGTGGATGGTGTTATTTCAGCATAAAAACCGAAAGTATTTTTGATTTATGCCCAACTTTGAAGATTCAAGCTCAACACTTCAGTAAAGGTGAGGTGAATACCCTTTTGATGATTGGAGACATAAACTGGTGATTCCTCTCTAGATGACCTGCGCACCTGTGGTGGTGATGTGGAATTGGATGTAAAGGTTGCCATTTCGCTTGAAAGAGGCACAAGTCTCATGGGCCATTTTGCATCACACCTCGTACCTGTTAGCACTTTTTATATTATATTTATATTAGTTTTATATCTGCTTTCCTACCCTATCTCTACTAGCTGCTGAACATTCTGTAAACGATGGCTTTTCAGTCTATAATAGAGAATAGTCTGACAAGGTTAAAGTATTTTTTGTACATTTTTACAATTGGTTCTCAGTAAAAACTTTTTAAGGCTTGGAGAGAATGTTAGGCATCCATGGTGAGAATGGAAACGGGTCTTGTGTCTTCATCGCTATTTGTCGAATGTACTTACAGCGATGGTCAGCAAAATAATGCATGGATCTAGAGGTTCTTGTAGATTCTTGCATTAAGCTTATTTTCTACCTTACTCAACCAAGCCTGTGATGGCTGCTGCTGTCGGTGCTCTTTGTGGTACGCTGAGCAGAGTGATATGGATGGAATGACCCATTTATATAAGGAGTAGTGGAAACCAACTGTCTTTCACCTTTGCCAGAAACTGAATGGCTTAATATTTTTTTTTATCAAAATTAGTGTTGTGAGAGCCACTTTTTTCACTTGGTTTGTCTAGGTTTAACAATATCCATCTTGCTTTTTATTTCACCATGAACATTAACAGAAGATAAGCCTTAGTTTTCCAGGTTTTGTAGAGGGTCCTCATGTCACCCCTTGTACAGAATATATTTGAAATGGTGTAATGTGTCAGAGAGCCATGCAGTAGAAATGAATGGTGGTCATGCACAGGTTCAGCAAATTGCCTAAAAAAGGAGACTTTTTTGATGTCCTTTTTCAGTTCTGCAGGACAACATATTTGCCTAGATACGTATGTAGGCTATGTGTGTATAGGCTAGCATTCTGCAATCCATTCATCTGTGTTAATGCAAGTGCTTAGATACCTCTTCTAATTGAATGATATAGCTGGAACACAAGTTTCTCCTTTTTCTGTGTGCATCGGTAATATTGGTATCTTGCTAATTTAATTAATTTTGATAAATTCATATTTGTCAGAAGAAAAGCAATGAATGCGCTGTGCAACTGAGAAACATAATGAGGGAATCCAACGTGGTGAATATTTATAAGGTGGGCGTTACGTGGGCAGGAGGAGTCATATATAAGCCAAGTTTTGCATTCAAGGCTTCCCCACATCCACTGCTGGTCGAGCTTGAGGTACACAGCTAGGATAAAGTAAGTGTTGGAAGAGTTGATTATTAATAGTTCGATTTGTCATGCCAGTTATAGCTATGATATGGATTTATAAATCGTAAAAGAGTAAACTGCAGCCAGTAATCTGTGTGTGGTCAGCTAGCTAGATTGTTGCTATTTAAGAAGCATAATCTGTGAAATAACATGTTCACCTTCGATTTATTGAAGGTGCTTTAGCCTTAGTTTATTTACAGTGGTCAAATAATTATAGCAGTGAGCCGGCGACAAAATAAACAGCCGTGTAGTTAGCTATTTAGCAAGCTAGCTGGTTAGCTAGTTCGCCGTTACATGACGCAGTGCTTGAAGACATCGTTGTGCAGATCAAAAGATGGCGCCGTTTAGTGCGGAGGTGGTCAAAATGAACAAAGGGAGCTGCATCTCGTTTTACACGTGTGGGGTGGAGGAAAATTGGAGTCGGTACAAGCTGGAAGCTTGTATGGAAGCTCCTTTTAAGTTAAAGTCCATAACATTGTCAGTTCTTGTCGAGTGTATTCGCAAAGGGGAAACAGACGTGGTTTCTGTAGCATTTAAAATGGCCACTATAACGAGGAGGGTCCCACAGAAAGGGATAGCGTTAGTTCTCTGAATGGCTAACGTTGCTAAACGGATCTTATCCCGTCATCGTTTTGCTAGACATTAAGTGCTAAGGTTAACAAGCAGGTGCAAGCTCTCCATTTCTGTTTATTAGCTAGATTGCAACACCTTCCGGTTAGTTTGCTAACTAATGATCCAGGGATAGTGGCCAGACGTTGGCTCTGAACATTTTGTAAATCAGTTAATGTTACGTAGAGATAACGACGTCCCATTTGCCGTCTAATAACGGTAAGCATTAAACTACGTGGTAGCTTCAACATTAAGCAGAAGGGTGGCTTAGCTACGAAATAATTGGTTACTAGCTGGCTGCTTTCCTAGCTGCATTCTGTTCACCGTGAATTCATGTTTGAAACGCGATATCGGCGTTTTTAATGTGTGAGAATGGGGGATGGTAGCACGTCTGGTATGATCTCTTGGAAGGGATTGACTGCGTTGAACAGATGGTCTGATTGTAATAAAGGATATGGTCCAGCCTCTGAGGACATCTGAACAAAGACGTCAACTTTAAATTCAGTTCTAAATGAATAGCATCTAATCGACCCAGGGTCATCAGGCTGCCATCTGCCCGCGAAATTGTGGCACCTCTTGTTCCAATCGGTTTCGTACTGAGAACAATTGATCGCATGTTTTATAGCATCATTGTAGAGCCATGATCCAGATATCCACCTTAACATTTCTTCTCTCTCTGTAGTTCTGCAACCCAAGGATGTCCGACGAAGGAAAGCTTTTTGTCGGCGGTCTTAGCTTTGACACCAATGAACAAGCCCTTGAAGATGTCTTCTCCAAGTATGGACAAATTTCTGAAGGTTAGCCAGGAAATCCTTCCCTTCCTACGTTGTCTCGGGTGGCAATTGTCTTCCAAGAGATTAAATATTCTGTCTGAAGACAATTCTCAACAATTGTTGAAATGCATGCATTTTTCCATTGTGAAATATTTTTAATATGAGTGCCATTTCATTATGTCAAACTTATTCCAACTGCTATATTATTAGTGCAAAATAATGCTAAATATTTTGACATGACTGCCATAAAGTGCATATTACAGTCATAATGCCTGTGTCCTAACTTTTTTTTTTTTCCTTTCTTTTTTAAATAGTTGTTGTAATCAAAGACCGAGAGACTCAGAGATCCAGGGGCTTTGGCTTTGTCACCTTTGAGAATCCAGATGATGCCAAAGATGCAATGTTGGCCATGAATGGCAAGGTAAGGTTGCATTCACATTGACAATACATGATGCCCTAGACAGGCAGAACTGACAGGTTATGACTATTTTCCAGATTTGATGGCCTGTTAAGGTACCAAATGTTATGGAGTAGATTGATGTGAATGCTGTAGGTGGTGCAACTAAAGATGGTAGCCTGCTTATACCAGAGGAGAATGCTTTGCTCATAAAGTTCTTTGGCTCTCCCCCCCCCAGTCACTTGATGGGAGACAAATCCGCGTTGACCAGGCTGGCAAGTCTGGGAGTGGGAACAGGCCTGGTGGCGGGTACAGAGGAGCCCCCTCAGGTGGTAGAGGAGGAGGAGGAGGAGGATACTTCCGTGGGGGCAGAGGTGGTGGTGGTGGAAGAGGTGGCCGTGGTTTCTCACGGGGCAAGTTTGTTGTTTTTGAGTGATTCTGTGTCCAGCTCACTTTTTTTTCTTTATGGAGTGTCTAAGACACCCCCTTGAGACATCACCACCACAAACATGATTGCCTGGAATTCTGTGAATGCAGAAATGGCAGGAGTTGTTTGTGGACCATTCAGTGATTCTCCATCCCTTTAGTCTTTCCCCCATATCTTTCTCCTTTAATTGTTTTATTTTTGCCTCAGGTGCAGTAGTGTTGTAGTTATAGAGACATAGCGTGTGCCTTTGTGCTCCGTATACATCCTTGCATTGTTGTAGTCTGTCTAGTCTACCATAAAATTTTGGGTACACCTGGTGGTGCAAGGTTTAGGGCCAAAACAGGTGGCTCTTTTCAAATTACTGGCTAATTAAAAACTGCAGTGTGAAGGAGGATGCATCATTGACTAAGAAGCTTGTATGTAGCTTGATTTATAATTTATCTTATGTGATGACAGACACTGATGCAAAGAAAATTATGTAAGTATTGGTAAAGCATCACCTCTAAGTGCTTGGTTTGTTCCTCCATAATTTCCCAACCAGTCAAATTTCGTAATGACAGACATAAGCATCATTGGCAAGAGGCACTGCTGGAGACAGGGAAATCTTAGTCCCTGTCTGCTGGTGATGGCATACCATTCTTAAACATTGGTAGGTGTTTCACTCTACACATGTTTAATTTTGTCGGAAGATGTCGAACACTTAATATCATTTGTTTGGTGGTTGGTTGCACACCATATTGGTCTTGAATGCTTTAGCACAAACAGCATAGAAATATTAAGATATTCAGATATATTCCAATTTTGGTTCTGAATGTAGGGTTTTCAACAGACTCTGCTGCATCTCAGTTTGCTGAATTTTTTCATTGCAGGTGGTGGAGAGCGAGGATATGGTGGTGGGCGTTACGACAGAAGTGGTGATGGCTATTCTTCCGACAGAGGATACTACAACAGAGACAGGTGAATTTTCTTGCACTACAACCATATGAATCAGTCATTTTGGCTCTGCAGTTACTACAGTGTTGGCCATTACATTTTGTTATCAATGTAATTTTTAGTCTTTGTTGTAGACCAGGGATAAAATTCAGATTTGATGTTGATTGATCATTAAATAGTAACTGTGGCCAATGATGTGCTTTAAAGGAGAGCTAAAATTGAAGAAATGACCTGTATTTATTTTTTTCCCCTCTCCATTTACAGAGCACAAGGAGGAGGATACGGAGATCGTTCAGGAGGTTCGTACAGAGACAGCTACGATAGTTATGGTGAGGCTTCTTAAGTAAGCTCATACACAAGTAAAGATGAGGCAGGGGTGGCCAGTCTGGCACCTGGACAACCACATCCCTGCAGGGCTGTGTAGCTGTGGAATTGGAAGATGCCAGTCAGCATTGCTCACGGTATAGCTCTGCTTTATTACGAGCACTGATGGGAATCATTTGGACTCTCCGTTGACTGCACAGCAGCTCTGAATCCCCTGTGGCTGTTTGACCAGGTTTGCCACCCTTGGAATAACAGGCAGCACATTAATGGAAGCATGCTTTGTGTACATCACTTTCACATTGCAGTTAGAGAGAATTCAGGGCCAGAGCAAAAAACCCAATTCTACCCTAGGTGGACAAAGCAGTGGCCAGAATCAGTGTAATTTTGTGAGAGTCTAGATGCCTTTCTTTATCATGCTAATGAATTGATTTACCTACTGGAGTTCTGTTCTTGCCTGGGTTTTGCCATCTCTTTGACTCAAACTTATTTTTTCATTGATTCACTGAAAAATGCATCTACATCAAGGATGGCTAAACTAAGTAATATAAGACTGCCTAGGTTTGCTTTCAAACATTTTCACTAGGCCTGTCACCGCATAAAATGCGTTACAAACCAAACATGAAACACGAAACGTAAAATGTTAGTCACACCTTCATATAACGCCCTGCATTTAGAAGACAGTGACTGAATACCTCACAGCTTTACAAAAGGAATCATGAGTTTAGCTGAATAAATGGAGACTGAAAATAATGAATAAATCACACTTGGGTAGAAGGTTGGCTTCTTTTAGCATTCCTTAATCAAAGGCCTACATTAAGTGAATGTCAAAAACACCCACGCAAATACGGAATGGTCCATATTTAGATGATGGCTGACCATGGTGTTGTAGAAGTGAATTTGTAACTGGCAAAAAAGTAGCATGCTGAAGACACTGCTAAATCACCAGTTGACCAGTAGAGGGAGCCATTGCCTAATTTTATGGTCTTGCACGTTTACGGTTTTTTTTCATTTAAGTTGAAGAAAAAAGATATGTTTGTTTTCTTCAACCTTGAGGTGAAATAAGCATGCAATCCACCTCATAAACAGTTTTGGAATTTTATTTTATTGAACTAATTGAGTATACTTTATTTAAATCAAAGGCATATATAAAGAGAGCCATAATCACAACGATTGCACACATGAAGACGGCATGCTGAAATTTTTTAATCTTTTCGGTCATCTTTTTGAAAGATTGAGTGGATCATCTACAAATGTAGTTAATGAAACTACATGTGGATGTATGCACCCGTTTTAACCTATAGGCCGTATTCGGAGGATTGGATCCTCCTCTAGTGATAATTAAATATTCATTTTTACATCAATGAAGTGTCAAGGAAATATAAATCAGTTCAAGTGAAGGCTAAGAAAGCAGCCAGAGTATCTGATGGACTGTGCACACTGTTGTGTAATGTACCGTTTTATCGTTAAATCTTACCTGTCCGACAGCTTGAATTCCAGAAGGTAAAAAGCTGGTCTTACATTTAAAGTTTTTTATTTCATGTGAAAACGATAGGGTGGCGGTTGTTTTTATCAAAAACGTATGGGATTGATTAGCGCAATTTAAATTGGTCACCTGAAATGGGTACATTGTAAGTTCTAACTCTTAGGTAGGTGCAAGAGTCCTTTCTCCAATTTTACAAACTGGAGGCGAAGTGTTGAGCCCCCAGATAATCTGCTGGCCGTTTGTGTTTTTGTGAACAGGACGTGGTGGCCACTGAGTGTTGCCGAGGCGTTCTGTAGTTGAATTGTTTTGAAGAGACTTAAAAGCTCCTCTTTAGCTCTGCAGAACTGCTGTAAAGGTAGGCTGACCCACAGTCTGCACATAAAGAGCACTAGTGGTTGAGGGGGCCTTAGTAGAAGCTTGCTGGTCTCTTGTAGCTTGCTTGTTTTCTAGATGCTGTTGGCTCCGGAGAACCTTGTAGCAGTGCTTGGTTCTATTTTTTCCAGACGCTTGGGAGAGGTTCAAGAGCCATTATACTGGAAGTGGGATCAAGTTCCTTAATTAGAAGGAAATTTCTTAAATTTGATCCCCATGGTTTTACTGCTTGAATCAGCAGATTAATTTGTCAGCTCAGCTAGCTGGGTGGTGTTCTTATCTACAGAGGTAGTCTGTTGTCCTCTGAACCTCTGTCTGAGCTTGACTTTGTAGTTGAACCTCATGCTAGAACCCATAAAGCTTCGCTTGCTGTGCTGAGAAACTCAAAGGCTTTGTCAGCAGCATAGTGCTTTAGTGCTGTCAAAAGGGCCGGAATGTGAGTCGCCCTATCCTCTCTGTCCAGCCATACAACCCCTTTTTAAAGTTGCTCATTTGTGACCTGTCAGGATTAAACTTCTAGCCATAAGCGTTTCCTTGCTCATGGTATCTGATCCTGAGCTGCCTCTTCCTAATGTATGTTTTGAAGGCCTGTTCCCTGCCTTTCAGTGTAGGGTGATGCCAGGCAGAGGGAAAGTCTGATGGCAGAGGTGGGACCCATGCAGACCTTGCCCACAGAACCTTGGTAACTTGTTATCTTTCTTTCATCCTGTGCAGGTGACGAGGGCAGCTGGTAGAAAGGTCACCTGGTTCCGGCCCGCAACCTGCTGCCACACAAAAATGTAAAATTTCCTCTGAAACTGACTATGTAGATACGAGCAGTCCTGGGCAAGTGTGGGAGGGCCGGCTTGTATGTTGAGCCGCCCACACCAGTCTATTCAAAGTTTTGTTTTTTTGTTGTTTGTTTGTTTTAAATTGCAGAGAACAATTTTTCCCTTACAGTTCAGGGGCGCTAGCTTTAGGGGTCCAGCGCTGATAGCCATCGTTAATTACAATTGCACTGCTCACACAGAAGCACAGCGTACGAAGAAAAGGAGTGTACCTCAGAGCGTGGATAGTTTAGCCATTTGTTTTGTTCAACTCAGCCTTGAGAATATTTTTGCGCTTATTTTCCTCATTCTGACTGGTTTGCCAGCAAGATCCTGCATATCCTTTTCATAAGTGACCGTCAGAAGGGCATGAGGTCACACAAGGTCAGAAAAGTATATCATGGCCGTTACTATTCTACCTGATTGTAACATGAGTAAAGCATTACCCTGCATTATGCTGAACTGTTGGGAGAGTGAAGAGTCCCAGTGAGGTCAGGAATTCATTTAGAGACGGTGCAAATTCGCTTGTTTCATTTTGACAGTATTGACCTGCTGATTTGACACTCCATCAGGTGCTCCTGTAACTGTTTACTTCTATGGAAATGCTCTCTTATTCTGATTTTTTTTTTTTTTTTTTGAAAAAGGATACATCTGTACTGCATACAGTTGCAAAGGGAGTGTTAATGTAAGGCAGGCCAGGTCAGAGGGAAGTACTTCAAAACTTTTAGGTAAACTTTTTTTTTTTTTTGGAGAGAGATAAAAATTGACTGGTTCTACTGTAGTTCTCATCATGACATCAGATTCATTTTGTATTTGATTTTTAACATGCTGTACCTTCATGGTTGTATCTTTTCTTAAATAAATACAAAACTTTACAACTGTATTGCGGATTGTGCCGATTTCTTATCTAAGAAGAGTTTACAAGCAAAAAAAATGAATCGATTAAATATTTTTAACTCCTTGTGAAGAGGTTTTTTTGTCCAGCATTTGAATTGTCTGTGAAGGACAGGATTTAGAGCACCAAAGTCTGAGGTTGTAAGCCATTCTTGGATGGTCAAAGTGCAGGATGCTTGTGATCTAACTTGGACAAACAAATGGGTATGCGTTTCTAGTAAATAAAGTGGTGGACCATCTAAGCATTGGTGTGACATACAGAACATCAGGGCCAAACAACTTTGAATCGTAATGTCACAGCTTTACTCAAAAGTAAAGCCACCTTTGCTGCTTTAGCGCTTTTGCTTTCCTTCATGAAAGTTATTCAGCACGTGAATGCCATGAACATCCATGTGCATGGAATGGCTGATATTTAAATTGAAATTTGGCAAACGAAGCTTTGCCAAAAGCTTTGTCAGTGGAGGTTGACACAGTTGACCTACAGTGGATCTAGAAATTCTACAGGCCCTTTCAAAATTTCTTGTTTTTATTACCATGAGCCCTGAAATGAAAGCTGTTAAATCAGATTTTTCTTTGTCTAAATATTAATATAAAATTAAAACACTTTGGTTGCATACCCTTTATAATGGGAGTTGTAGTTGTGCTCAGGTCTAACCATTCACCACCCAACTCGTGCCCAAAGCTAACTGACTTCACCTCTGACCAATTCAAGTGATTCTGATTAGCTCAGGATAAAATCCGCTAGTCCTGAAGGATTTCTTAGCAGCTTTCCTTGTTTTGTAGTGAATTCTAGTGTAAGGAAACAACCATGGGCAACAAGGACCTACCATAACTCTCTGGGTTTGAACTCTTGAAAGGTACAGATCAGGAGAGGGTCAAGACATCAAGGGCCTTAAATATGTCATGGAACACAGTAAAAACCATAATCAAGAAATGGAATAAATATGGCACTACCAGAAACTTGCCTACAGCAGGCCATCCCTCCAAGATGGATGACTGTGCAAGGAGGGAACTCATCAGGGAGGCCAACAAGAGGCCAACAGCAACAATAAAAGCTGCAGGACTTCATGGAAAGGAATGGCCACCATATGCACATAGCAACTATTTCATGTGTTCTCCACAATTCTGAGCTGTAGGGTAGGGTGGAAGCCTCTTCTCACAAAGAACATCTAGTCTCATCTGAATTATACAAAAAGACACTCTGGAGCTCATTGTTGCCTTGTGGAAAAAGGTCTTGTGGCCTGATGAGACTATGGAAAAAGTGTTTGGCCTTAATTCCAAACAATGTTTGTTACAAGGCCAAGACCAGTCTACAGGCATAGTCCCTACTATCAAGTATGGTGGTGGCAGCATCATGCTAATGGGGCTGTTTCTTTTCAGCAGGGACAGGAGCTCTGATGAGGTGAGAAGGGAAAATAAATAGTGCAAAATACCAGAAAATTTTAGAGATAAAACCTGCTACCCTATGCGGAAGAATTTCCCCTTTCAGAATGACAATGATCCAAAGCACACAGCCAAATATATAGTGGAATGGCTGGGAACAAAATGAAGATCCATGTCTGGAATGGCACCTCAACCCCATTGAAAATCTTTGGACTGACATTGGACCCCCTTGCAATTTAAGTGAACTCAAAACTACTGCAATGAGGAATGGGAGGAAATAGTAAAATCTAGATGTGAGAATTTGGTAGAGTCTTATTCATACACTCACTGCAGTTATCCAAGCGAAAGTTGCTTCCACCAAATATTTATTTGAGGGTGTTCAGATTTATGCTACTAAGACATTCAGAGTATCTCATTTTTAATACGTTTTTTGAAAAACTGTGGCATGTGTTTTTCATTTAGATATTGTTAGTTACAATATGTGAATAACGCTAGACTAAGACTGACTTGTCTTGATTTCACCCTTGAAGACACCAAAAATAAAATTTGGAAGTGAGTGTGTAAAGGGAGCCATTTCCTTATTTTGTGGGTTAAGGAGGGTTTGTGGTCTGTGATATAGTTGCTGATGTTATGTTATCCAATTTTCATACCAATCAGCATTTTTTTTCCTGAAATGGGTTCCTAACTTCAAATATATGTAATTTATCTATTCTTGAACTTAAGTTTTTTAATATTTGTTGGGTCATTTTTTCTTTGGTTTGTTTCTTTCCCACCAGGGGGCACTGTTGTGCTATTGAAAGATTCTTCAAGGTGTGGTGCACAGTGATGTTGCTGAATGCGGTTAGTATAAGTGTATGTTCACATAAATAGACAATTGAGTGAAATGGACTTATGCAATTGTGTATTTTTTTCTCTGGATTACATGACATTTTGCAAATACATTCAAAGGTTGCCTGGAAGGTTCTATAAATGATAGACAAAAACATTTTAACAAGAATGGACAATACTATTGGGCACACTTGCATGACTCTAAACAGCTTAGAGACTTCACAGTCTGAGTTTTTGGTTTCCTCTGATTTTTTTGGCTTTTCCTTATTTCTTCATTTCTTTGTGAATCCAGGGCATGTAGGTGGAGATTTTGGTGTACACAAAGAGAAAGTCTTTCTCGAAGATCTGAAAATGGGACACAACTCCATGCGCCACGCCGTCACACACCAAGGGTCCACCAGAGTCTCCCTGGAGAGGGCAAAGAAATAAAGCTCCACTGTTGGGTTTGATCACAAAGCCTAAATAAAGTAGGCTTAAATGATGATGCACGCAGTTGCGATGAATCTAGCGGCTCGATGAACTCTGAAGTTCTGAACCATATGTTCCACAAGCATTCCCCTCTGGGACTGTCAAGTGCACTTACCTGAGCGGGACCCATGTTTCCCCTAACACAGATTTCCTTGGGGCACTTCTCCGAGTTGCTGACCGTGACTTTGACCTCGCGTAGTTCATGGGGCCTCTGTGGCTCGTTCACCAGCAGTCTCCCCCACCCGGAGACCGAGCACTGCGCAGGCACCTTTGCGTCCTGCCCCTCCGGCAGAGCAATGGTCGTCACGTCGTGGCAGAGAGTGGCATTCTCTGACAGCTACATTGGCAGGAAGAGGAAGAGTGGGATCAGAGGCTGGGCATCACCTCACAGTGTGAGAGTTACATGTTGCTTTATGCACCAAACTAAATGGGTCAGTTGTCCAAAAGTGTAATCTATTGCTAGTGACAACCTGTGATAAATATTGTTGATAGTATGTTGACAGTATGTAGACATTTCATTGTTTTGTGAAAAATGACATAAGCATACATGAGTTTTAAAGGCATACAATTGCAGGTTATAATGCCATGGATGCACAAGCAGAAGTAGACACTGGGCTTGAGGGATAAAGAGGTCAGCTGTGGCTTACCTTGAGTAACATTATATCGTTTTCCATGTCGTCTGTATTGAAATCTGGGTGTGAAATCTGGTGCTTGACTCTTATCTTTTGCAAGGGCTTCTTGGAGGTGTCGTGGACCCCTAGTGAGACTTCAATAGATCTGTAGCACAAGCTTGCAAAGTTTAGTGATTTCCTACAAATTGCTGAGTAATGTATAAAACTGGCCAGTATAGGATTACAATTCTGAAATAAAATGAAGTGAAAATATTCTCATCTGGTCTATCATCAGTCTGACAGCTGTTCGTTAAACTCTGAGTGTGATATGTGAAATAAGCAATGCCTCATGACCTCCGTCTTTGCCACAGCCACTGCGATGACTGACCTCCCCATACAGTGGGCGGCCGTCATCACGAAATCCTCCCTAATGAGGAAGCCGTCGCATAGAAAGATGTCATCCTCCTCGTGGATATGCAGGTAGGCCATATAAGGACGGCTATGCGGCATAGCCTTTTGTCCTCCGATGATTTTCCCCATCATACGAGCTGCTGAGTAACAGAAGAACACAGGAACCAGTGTGAGTGTATTATAAACGCAAGAGCAAGAGCACACAGAAGCCTGATTACTGCTGCCCTCCCCTCAACAAACAGTGCTCCCTTATGGTCATATTTCAAAAACTGAAAAAAACGTTGGAAATACAGTAGATGCTGAAAAAAATTACAGCCATTGTTTCAAAGGTATGAGTTCACATGTCTTACATGTACTATAGACTAGAAGTAAGCTTGTTTGTAAACCACAGTACCAAGGCACTCTGCACAACATACAACAATGCAAGAACCTCTACTATGCATGCAATGAGACCTAGTCACATTTAGCAATAGAACTGTTGCTTTGTTGCTCAGACAGTACCACAGAACAGTCTCAGAACCCTGTTTACCTTCACTGGAGAGAGGAAGCAGCAGGATCAATAACCCAAGGAACAGAGGGATGGCCATGGTGAATACAAGTCAAGAGGGAAAGAGAGAGACAGTGACTGAAATGACTTTCGTTGCCTTTGAACCAGAGCTTTTAAAAGAGCAGGAACAGGAACTGTGTGTGTGTGTGTGTGTGTGTGTGTCTGTGTCTGTAGTGTGTCATTGTGTTATCTCATAATGAGTACATCCTTAGGAACGTTCAAACAAAATCAGTTTTACTGATCTCCACGTGACCGCTCACCTTCCTCTTCCTGGTTCGGACAGGTTGGAGCTAACCATATTCATCACATTTCGCCTGGTTTGCAGAGGTGGCATATATACTAGATTGGGAAGTGTGTGCCAAATACAATGAATATTTGGCTATTACACTCTTCATACTCTTCAAGTTACTTTGGAGCACAATAAAAGTAAGACAATGCATATTATTTTTGTGTCAGTCATACCCTGGTTTTATCAA
This sequence comes from Megalops cyprinoides, assembly GCF_013368585.1. NCBI lineage: Eukaryota > Metazoa > Chordata > Actinopteri > Elopiformes > Megalopidae > Megalops > Megalops cyprinoides. The sequence goes on from NC_050584.1 coordinate 41,593,686, forward strand.
CCATCCATCTTTTGGACAACAAATACCTGAACCTTGTATTTATTCAAGTCTACATCTGGATTTGCATTGTATGCCAATGTCCAACGGCCAAGATTGTGACCTGAATCTCACTTATGACTGAGTCTACTGGTGCATCATTCAGCATAAATCAGGCTCTATACTAGTCTGTGTTACACATATATCTGCCATAATTTATTCTGTAATGCAGCTGTGGTAAAAAAAAAAGCCTGGTAGCATTTTTTTCTTTGTAAGTCATGTTTTATAAGAAGCTCTTTGTCTACCACACAGCCCCAGAGGTAGCATTATTTCACTAAAACTCTGTCAAAAGAAAGTACATAAAATAGTATCTGTTTAAAATTACAGAGTACATGGTGCCCATTGCTTTGTGGCCTGAAAGATTTTAGAGGTATGATGGAAGCAGCATTTCCGTTTCATTTAAACTTGAGATCAAACAACTTGCACTAATGAACCTCATACAGACAGCATACAGCTTTTTAAGATTTTACTGCCAACTTGAAATCCAAATGATATTATATTACTAATATGAATGTAATTTTCATGTTCTGTATAAATATGAAGCACTGGATTATGTATATTAGTACCTTGCGGGTTCTTTGGAGTAATTTAGGTTTGGCAGAGATAAAGGAAAAACTGACTTAAAGCCATGCCATGTTTTTTTTAAATATCATTGCTTTACCTCTTTATTATCCTCAAATGTAATACTACAAACTTTTGGGGAGTGCATTTCAATGCAAGCCTCTTGTTTGATTTGAAATTGTAATGAGTGATGTTTGGTTGGAAGATCTCAGAGAAAGAATTTGTCAGAATTTTCAGCCCCAAAAATAAATAACAGTAAATTAAAGTATAAGTTATACTTCAGTATTTGCAGAGGGTAGAGGGAAAAAACCATACTCTTCACAAATAATACATTGTATTCAAGAAAACAAATAAAGGATTACTTCTTCTTCTGGCATACATGCCTTTCCCTCTTCTGTCACAATTCCAAATGTCACAGTCAACAAATGTGCAGCCAAGGCACACACCAGTTTCCTTGAATATCATTAGGCCTGGAGAGGGGATGCATTTCACCATGATTTGCATCTTTCACTGGCTGCCGTTCCATGGAATCCAGTAGCTCTGTTCTTTCAGGATGTCCTGTCACGAAGCCCTTGTAACAGAATCTTCAACATTGTAAAAGACCATTCTGTGTTCCCTCAGTCTCTGACTACTAAGAGCACTTTATTTCAGTGCAGTCTTTTCTGCACTTTGAAAGAGTGCAAAGAAAAGTAAACATTGGTCATTTGCCCTGTTTTTTAGAAACGGTCTTTAAGCAAATAGCAACTTACACACAGGAGTGTAGGTTTAACCTGAACATTGGAGGTGCCACTGCTGTTATCATCTGAATGCTACTTTACAGTGTAGTACTCTAATTACATCTTCTCAACATCGAGGAGGACATGTCGCCTCCCCCCCTCAAAAAAAAACTACACCCATGCTTACACAGAAAGCTATGCTGTATCAATTCACGCCAGCAGGCTGATGTGAGTTATTCTGTGTGTGTGTGTGTGTGTGTGTGTGTGTGTGTGTGTGTGTGTGTGTGTGTGTGTGTGTGTGTGTCTGTGTGCGTGCAAGTGTGTATTTAATGTACATAGCGTAAACTGCTAGAGTTGGGTTTGTGTAATTACATATCCAAAAAATTCATGCTCCCCACAATTACTGTGCAGCCATGTGGCGTTACAGGTCTACACCTTTCAGTGGTGCCCTCTCTTGCCCAATTTGATGAGTACATTAACTGATACATACATATGCAGAATATTCCTTAGATACATATATTTCCATACAATCAAAGCATGGAGGTTGTATTTGATGTGACTATAGCAGTACTTTAGTTGGCTTGGGGTCCAGTGAAGGGATTGCACCTGCCCATGGGCCAAGGTTGTGGACCCCTGTGTGGACATCATAAACAGGGAAAGGAAACAGGGATATGGGAGTAGAGAGGGATGCCATGATCAACTGAGGAGGAAGAAAAGTAGTAAGTATGATTTTCATAGTCATGAATAGAGCCAGTTTGCCTAGTTTTGGTTAATTGCGTAGGGATTGTCTGTAAATTCTCCTCCCGAATCTTTGTTTGGAACTTCAATAAATAGTCTGAAATATGAAGGTAGTTAGTGAATGTTTGCAGTTTTTTATTTAAGTATTAATGTAAGTCTATGTATTCCCTGAGATTAGTAGTCAGTATTATTCAAAGCTAGCATTTTTAGCTAACTTCTTAGATACAGACAGATTGCATAAGTAAAAATGTAATAAAATGGATGATAAATAAAAAGTGTGGCATAAATAAAAAGGCATCATTGGGTAAGGGTGTCTTTCTCACTGAAATTGCATTTACTCTTTCTACTTAAGCTGTCGACTCCTTATTTGGTCGTGTTGAAAATTTTCTTCCTGTTGACAGGTATGTAACATGATACACTTTGATACAATTATCGAAACCATTGGTATCCCGGAAGGTAGACATGAACATCTCTTCAAAGTTTTACCTGACGTAATTCCAATTTATTGTGCCTCAGTGTGTTTCTGTATTATCCATGTGCTTTTGCGTTATCTTGAAGTTATTACAATATTATGTTACACTTCTTTGTTTCCTCTAAACTTTCATTGGAGGAGTTACACCATTTGCGTGGGAAAGCCTTTGTCAATGTGTGTGTGTCATGTCATGCCACTTACTCATGCCCTACATCACACTGATGGTCCTCTCCGTCTCCTTAGAGGACAGGGGAAAACAGAGGAAAGGGATAAAAGGTGAGGTCAAGTGATGAAGATTGTCTCAACTCCAGTTAATCCAGTTTAACAGAAATGTTAATATTCAACATATTTCAGAAATATTAATTCATGAAGTACCCAAAGTTTGTTGGTCAATATATCTTTACAGGATGTACACAAAAAGCTTTACATCCACAGAAGCCTTAAAAATAAATGTTCAGTAACAACATATTTCTTTTGGCTCACTAAGGTATTCATATAAACTGACCAGAAACACAGGCATGTCTATTAAATACTTTCTAGAGTCTAGACTAAAGTATGTCCCTTTCATACCTTCGCCACAAGCCTGTATTATAATCATTGCTGAATAGACCGCGACAGTGGTTTTTAGTGAAGAAAGGAAACCTGAATGGGCAAAGAAGGGGTAACTGGAGCTGGAACAGTAATTGGAATCACAGGAGGAGTTGGAGAGAAACTGGACAGAGAGAAGCCCAGCAGGAGGGGCATTAGCCATCAGGCTGTCAGCTTTATAGGAACTGGGGGGTTGAGGAAAGACTGGTTTTGCGATTGGCTGTTGCGGCAGAAGCTAGAAAACGTAATGTTGGTTGTAAAAAGTCCATCAATCATTGCGCAAATTACATATTTATTAAGAAGAAAAGAAAATGACAACTATAAAAGATGAAAATAAAAAACGGACATTCTTCTAGCTAAGTTACGTGTTCCATGATGTATCGGACTTCACTTGATGGGTTTCACATATGGCTCCAGGGGTTCATGGCCCAGCAGGACCTGCGGAAGGATATGTCATGGTGTCGTTTAGGATGTGTGTGTCATACATGTACTGCACCCACACATTCCTCATCCATGAAGTTAGCTATGTTCCCACTTCGCATATCTCTTTTTGCCCAAGTTCAGAACAGGCATGCTGAAGGACACTGTCTTGCCAGCAGTCCCCTGGTAGCAGCTGGTTCTCAGACTAACACTGACCTCATGACTATAGGAGTGTTCTGTTGGGTATCTCTCCCAGTGTTTCCCTTAAGGTAGACCAAAGTGGCCTTTCCTTTTTTTTGGGAAAGCCACATATTCACAGGATTAGAGGCAGTATAATGGGATTTCACATTCAGGATTACAGACAGTCATAAAAGGCACATTTTGCATTACTAATACTACTTTGCGAGGCCGTAACGATTATGCCTGCAAATACTTTCTGAAGGAATATTTATTAGATTATCACATTTAATCACAATGTATTAAATGTATTTGAAAATGTGTGTATGTATGAGCGTGTGTGCGTGTTTGTGTGTTTAAGAAGATGAACTCAATTCCTAAATATGCAGTCTTTCTCCCTTCTGAGTCCTGGACAGGAAAGACACACTTTTGCTGGTATTCTGTTGAGTTCTGGCACATAATGCTGCCAAACAGGAGCACTCCAGGCCAGCACAGGAGGAAGACGGGAGGCAGGCATTCTGCAGAAGCTTGAGGGGTGTCAGGGAGAAAGGACACATCCCAGAAAAATGGGACACCAGCCTCTGGAATGGTAATTACCCTTGGGGGAAAAGAGGAGCTATGTTCTGAGATTCAACCAGTTTTGTTCAACTGTGAAACACTGTCACCTTCAAATATATAGTATCTTATGGAAAGCAACAAGGAATGTGGTATACTCCACCTTAATTATACAGTCCTTGCTAGGGAGAATGTTGCTTTTCTCAGGTGTATAAATATAGGTGTTATTTATGTCACTGAACAAGAAACATAGGAGTATAAGAACTTCTTTGAACTTATATTGGTTTCAACCCTTTATGTTTTTTATTGTGATTTAAAAGCTGGCACTTTTAGTAGTGTCACAGGTTAGCAGACCCAGACACCCTGGCGCCTCCCTCTGGCCAGGGTGAGCTGGTCCAGGATCGGGGACAGACCAGGTGGGGGTCACAGGCTGCCACAGGGAGCACTCACACGCACAGACACACTTAATACAAAACAGACGTTGCTGCTAATTGCCTCTCCTGCAGGCAGCAACGTCAAAATTAAAAACAAATCTTAAAACCAAAGACAAGATACAAAAAAAAAAGGAATCCCCAAAAACACCCTCATGTCCCAAGTGAAATAGAGTCCCTTGGCTATCCAGATGCCAGGCTCCAAGTAGTTCCGTGCTGCTGGGTGGGGTTACACTGCCTCTCAGATCTAATCCCTCGCCACCCCTGCAACTCCTCCGAACGTGAAGCAGGAATTGAGAAAACCAGCACCTAGACGCCCTTGGTCACATGCACATACATATTGTGCAGGACTGAATGTAGCACATTCCTTACGAAAAGCAAGGAGAATGCTCCTGCTTTTTACGCCAGTTGACCCGCCGGGCAGCAGCTTCTCCATGGCGGATCTGAGGTGGACAACCTTCCTCCTCCCTGGGCTCTCTGCTCTGGTTATGTTCCGCCCTGCCAGAGTCCCACACAAACACAAAAGCACATGACAAAGTAAAAAAAAAAAACCCAAAGAAACTAATACAACCAAAGAAAAAAAAAACCCACAAAAAAACAAACAACTTAATACACGCCACAACAGAGCGCTCCCCCCACACTCCTGCTACTTTTCTCCAGGCCACTGTCCTCTTACCACCCCACCCAACTGCTTTTTAAAAGCTGCGAAGCTCCACAATATGCCCAGCTCACAGGTGCCTGGCATAGCTTGCTCGTTATTCAATCATTCAATAGTTGCTGAGCCACACCCACATGCAACTCTCTGGGCTGCCCAAACCACCGTCTGACAGTAACAATCGTCAACCAACAGCTTGCACACATTGAAACGATGGGGGAAAAATGGTTTCCTACATTTCACTTCATTTTAGGTCAAAGCAATATCTCAAAGTGGAATTTTAATTTTACCTTACATTGTTAATTAAATGGCTCAATTTATCTGCACTTTTCTATTCTTTTATATTTTTAAAAACTGCCTCTGAAGGGAACAATAGGAAAAAGCCCATATTACCATAATAAACAAGGTTAGATTTGATAAAGGTCCATGGACCGTGAAAAACATTGAGATTAGGGATCAAAGGTTTTTAATATCTATACAGAGCTGTGTACATGAAAGTGTATGTAACACATTATAATACCTTACATATAATTGTTATATATTAGACTTGTTGCTTTGTTATTATGAAATAAGCTGCCTTTATCTAACTAGATCCTCTACTGAATTGAAAATTCAACCCATCTTTTGAACCTGCTATTGACAAGGTATTGTTGTGGTACAATGAAATTGTTATCAGAATAATTAAGTTGTGTAGCATAGAAATATTTAAAACTATGACAGATCAGTCATGCCTTGGTTTTAGAGCACCCAATGAACAAATGAGGATAAAAAAAAAAAAAATCTTAAAATTCCATCCACTGACCCAATGCAGGATTCTATCAGAGAAGAGGCAGCAGTGAAGATATCACATTTGACATTGGCCTGTTCCCCTGCCTAACCGTCTGTCTGTCAGGGAAAGCTGGTTGAAATTGATAAGTCTTCATGCGTGGTTTGGAACTTATACAACTGTGGTAAGGTGAGCTCTCTAAAAGCTACAGCGGCTTAGTTCTGTCCCAGGATGTGAATTAAGGATGCTCAAGTCACATTAACAGCATTAAACTTTGCATTGCATTACAAGAATTTGAGTAACTTTTGTATTTTAAATAATTAGTAATGACAGAAAAGCTCAATGAACATGACTTTAGGAAATATTTTCTTATGGGTATGAAAAGAATGTTTTGTATGGTCAATACAGGAGAGACAGCACAAGTAAGGTCTCAGATTGGCTTTTTTTATCTCAAACCTTGTGAATAATTGTAGTGATTCAGGGAATTCAGAGTAAAGGAACAAATAGTTTCTTCCCTGAAATTTATTTTCTGTGTTCTGGTGTTTGCTTTAAGGTGAAAATGATACTGTGGATTAATGGTTACTTTAATGCCATGTTGCCTCATTAGGATGTTTTAAATACGCTTGGCCTGTAATTCTACCCCTCTTGAATTCTTACAAGTTCAACCTTTTTGGTTGTTTGCATGATAAGACTCTCACTAGGGTTTTCCTGTCATGTGACTAGAAAGTTTCCAGACAGAGCTAGTGTCCATGTGGACTAGAGCCCTGTATTTCACTTAAACTCAGACGGATGTCCTTACCAGGCCAAAAAGTGAAGCACGCACATATTATTTTCTTGAGATTTGGTCAAACAAAATGTGTTTTTCAGTCTTTTTTAATGTTTGCCAAAAACACGTCCCTGTTGCAGATTTGAAATGAAACAGAAGATTTCCTCAGTATCCTATGATATATCAGTCACAATCCACAATTCTGCAGCACCCCAGACAGACCCAAGTCCTCATTGCACTCTTATGGACGTTTGATGACAGTTTTGGCATTTCTTCTGATGGTTTTGCCATGCTAACTGAACTCAAGAGAAAGCTGTTAACTGTGGATTAAGATATTTTTGCTATATTGCTCCAAACATCTGGCAAATGGTGACTTACAATACGTGATGGCTTATTGTGACTGAAGGAAAAAGTGTTTCTCAGTGTTGTTGCCAGAATTCACCAGTGCGTTTCCTTAACCCATTGAAGGTATATTGCCTTATCTGCATGATCCTACTTAAAGCCTAGGATGTAACTGAAGATGCACATTTGATCACACAGTGCTATACCAATTATACAAGAAATTGATTGGTGGGTTTGCATATGTGATCGCAACACAGATGTTTTTACTGTTTTTATTACAACGACAAAAACAGAAAATCTGAGTTCTCTGGTTCTCTGCTGTTTTGTAACACTCATGTTGTGACTATGGCATAATGAGCTGTTTATTTCTGTTCCAAGAAATGCCTCATAAACTGTAATTGCTAATTGTATGTGCCACACACAAGGAAATCACAGCAAAACGAAATCACAGTCAGCGGCACCAATTCAAAAGTGAGTCTATGCTGACACTCTGAATTAAGAAAATGGTTAAATGACCATACTCGGTGTTCATTTAGAATGACTTAGCAGCCTTTGAAGTGGAACTTGTTTGGTGTATTCAGTGCGGTGTAACAGATGCCAATAAACAGAAAATATAAAATACTTTAAAAAATGGTAAATATGTGATGGATTAGCTGTGAGATACATCTGAGGTACATACACACTACTGGAAATGACATTATTAAACAAAAGTGATGGGGTTTCGAAAAAAAGAAAAACATGTTGGCCATCTACTTTAAATGTGGGGCACTAATTTAAATGTATTAACACTAGAAAACAGTAATGAGGAAGGTTGCAAATGACACATTTCATCTAACTTAATCAACACTCCTTCACCAATACGAGGCATATTTTCTTAGTGTGTTTTTTTATCTCTTCTCATGATATGCTGAATAGGCAAGCAGAATTGATGTGAGAAGTAAGAATTGATGTGAGTAATTAAGAAAGCAGACATGTACTTCCCTCTGCACCAGATACTGTTTTTGAGAAGGAAAAACAGAGGCTGATAAGAAGTCAAAGATATAATAACTGATGAGAAAAGAGCTTTAGCTGCCAAACTGAAAGTTGAAGTGATACTATAGAAGCTGATAGAGATAAACAACTCATCATGCAAAGATAGTACAAGATGTGCAAGGTAATGCAAGATAATGGCAGCCTTAGAAGCCCTTGCGACCCCAGACTCATTCCTCAGACAGAAATACATTTATATATGCCAGAGGTACAATTCCCTTTAAAAATGGTCTGTCTGAAGGATACAGACTCCAGGGGATACCAGTGCATATTTCCAAAGCTCATCTTTGTGTACAGACACATTGCGTGAACAGCATGCAGACAGAGTCTCGAAAGAGCGATGTGACTGTGATCCTGTGTGCAGAGGAAACCAGATCTGTTTGGGGGCCCCGTGCAGATTCCAGTGCGTGGCTAGGAAGGTTTAGTCTATAAGCTGAAGACTGGTGACAGGAAATGCAACTCCTCTGTTTGTGCCGTGTCCATCCATGAAGAAATGGGGCCACTTGAAATGGTCAAGCGCTGTAAGGCAATATCTGTTTTCACACCTAGCCGTTAAGATGGTGGAAATGGTCTCCAGATGTCACTCAATTTGTACATCTTCTGGTGGGGGCACACACATCACGATGGGATAAATTTCTGCCTTTTTCAGAAAGATGAAATGTAACACAAATTTTAGACTATTAGTACCTCACAGAGTGCATTGGGTGGAAAGACAAGGCCATGTTTGCACCAGTATTGGTTCAAGTTCTAATATGAAATGACTCACATTTTTGACAGACATGACTTGCATGGCTGACACAATAACAACATCCTGCGGTGAACAATGCTTCTACGTATATTCTACATATTATATGATGTACCTTTGTGATAGCTACTCTTCTAACTGTACAGGTTGTAAGGCAACATGGAGTCCTAAATGCTAGTGGCATGATGCCATTGTAAAACCCACAACCTTAATTGTCTAAGAATCCTTTTGGTGAGTAGATATCCATATACACCATTTTGGTGTGGATGTGGAAGGTTGAGGGTAGGGAAGATTTGTACTGTCTGTCTGTATGAAATTGGAAGAAACTCCAACCTGGTTTATCTGCATAAATAATAGGTATATAATGCATCTGTAATTTTTTATATGAAAAATATTTTTCAGTTACTTCTTGTATGGGGTAGAGCAGCATGATTTGACTGTAAAAATATCTGGTGATAATATAATGTAAAAAAAAAAATTCTAATATTACCAGATTTCTCAGAAACAGATTCCCCAGGGATCACCTTCTTGGCATATGGCATACACAGAACACAAAAAAACACTCCTGGTTGTGTGGGGAGGGCAATGAAATCAGACGAGTGTGCTGGTATTCTGGGTATTTGGCTGTGGCTAAGGAGAGACGCAGATATTTGTGTGAAAAGTGAATAAAGAGCAGAGAAGGAAGAGAGGGAGTGAGAGAAACAAAGGAGAATGTATCTTTAGAAGGGCCTTGTTGGCTGGTGGAGCAGCAAAAGCAGACAGCCTGTGTTGGTCATTAGAGGGCCTGCTGGGATGGACAAAACAGACGCAGGACTCCAACTGAGGTTCCTCTAAAAACAAGGAGGTTGGGGGGGGGTAGAACAGTGTGTGCTGGAGCTTCCCATCAGCTCTGTCTGTCTCTCTCACACATAAATACACACTCACCCACCCACACACACACATACACAAACACAGCCATGCTCACAAGGGTCAAACACGCATTGGGAGCACTCACGCACACACGCATGTGCTCACCTTAAGAGACACGCGAAACAGTCATTTTTACAGAGGAGACACACATGCACAGACAACGCGGACACACAGATACGAACAGACACATGTGCACACACACATGCGCACATACAGTCCCCTTACATTGAAATTTTATTTTACTCACAGGTTTTTCTGCTTTTTGATGAGTATTCCAGCAGAAATGGTGCAGGTTTCAGGAGAATGAAGTTTAATACATGTACTTAAATGACTCTTGTACTACCAAGAGGACTGATTTGTTTAGCTGTCTGGGTACTTGTGCTTACCTTCAGGTTACTGATTGCATCACAGTTGCATTCCACTCCCGTGCAGTGCTTTAATCATAAACATAATTGTGTTTTAGTGGCACTTTAATCATTGCTGCATGATGTGATCACACCGGTTTTGAATGTAAATTCTGGAAAGCGGTGAGCTGAAGGGTAGTAGAAGCATTGTGAGGACCAGCCCTAAATTCTGGTACTCCAAGTCCAAAAAGCACCCCACTGCTACAGCTCTCCTGTCAGACGACAGTAGGAACACACCTGACCATTGCAAAACTCCCCCTTTCACCCAACGGAGCATCACACAGGACTGTCTACAGGGCTTTCGCTTGCCCTGGTCACCTGTCTGCTTTCTCCAGGTATGAGACATTTTGCCAATGTGAGGTTTGTTTTTGTTGCTGTAATTTTGGGGCCTGGCTCATTTGATAACAGCAGGACCGGAGGCAGAGCACCTAAGTGATGAGTCCTGGGTGGATCAGCAATGATGTAGTGACAAGAAGTGGAAGCAAGCACTGAGGAAAAGGCGCTGACAGGGAGATCAGCATGGGCTCCATCTTAAAAGGCCCTGTTATGCAAAATCAGCCTTCCATTTCCCCATAAGCATCACTCAAATGCCACAGGCAGCTTCACACTCTGCCCCATAAGCACAACTGACTGGGTCATGGTGTTACACTAAAACACACAGACCTTTCAGAGCCCTTTCAGTGAGTCACTCAGCAGTCACTTTGTTAGCAGGTTTCAGTTTCCGTAAGCTCTGTGAGATGGCTAGCCATTTAATCAATCCATCATCAGCCAATGAATCAGATTCTATTTACTACAGTGCATTTGGAAACAGGCATTTTCACCGCATGCTTGAAGGTCATTCAAAGATGTAATTAATTTTGCATTTTGTGTAGGGCACAAAGGCGCTGTAACTTCCAGTGCCTGGGTAAGCAGAAGCCATACAATACTTAATGAAATTTTTGCCTTTCCTTCCTCATCTTTGAGTAAACAAACTGTTCTGCAAAGATGCTATTAATAATCTATTTGGTTTTGAAGTGAGGAAGCAAACCCTGCAGTCAGGTACTCTTATGGAAACAGGATTCCTTGATGAAAGGTTGTGGCAAATCCTTGGTCCGACTCACTGTCACCATTTAAAAGTACTAGCATATTATATTTCTGTGTGATGATCCATATTCATGGGATTGCTTCCAGTGAACCCCAAACCCTTGACCAAAACCATAACTCTCCTCCAGAGTTAGAGGAAGAAAAGTGGAGAATCGATTATTTTATATGGTTGTTAAAAGAGAAATACAGCCTTGAGATTGTAAAAGACATTGCATAGCCTATAAAGATTGTGAAAATGGGAAGAGATGCATGTTATTTTTGGTCAGTTAATTGGCATCATTGTTTTATTTTTGTGTACTTTTTCAGTACATTGTATTTTTCTGCATGGATTTATTCCTCTAGCTCTACATTTTTAATAGCCCACAAAGGCAAAAAATATGTTATTGTTTCATTCAAAGACTGAGCGGCAAGGTGCAAAGGTTCATTCTTTATGTGGGAAACATTCAGGAAATAACTAAGAGAAGCACAGAATCAGGGAAAGGAGAAGTGTGACTGCATGTGTGCAACTTTTGGAGGAATGATCAAATCTGATGGGACACCTGTCGGAGAAGAGGGATGGAGTCCAACAGGGGTGCTTGTGAAATGGCAGCAGTGAAATGGAAAGCTTCCACTTTGTACTATCACACCACTGACGATAATGGTAACAGCCCGTGTCCTGAATAAGTGACTGCTGCCATGAGCATTTGGGAGGACAGCTAGCTCTATGATGTAGTTTCAGGCAAAGAGGTGAGGAGATGAACAGCTTCCTTTGTGACAGTAATAGCACATCATATTTAGCAAGCATGGCAATGTCCAGTTCTGAATTACCTGGTCATTTCTCCCCGCTCAGTTGTTAACTAAAAGCATAGCTACCTGTAATGACATTTTCCCATTATTCAAGTAATCGATTACCTTGCGGACAAAAAAAAAAAAAAAAAAAAACACACTGCGTGCTTAGTTTGAATTTTTTCATCCAATGCTCTAGTGCATTGCAGAGGCATTTCTTTTGCATGCACCTAGATGTCTTTCATTTGCATTCACATGAGAACAGAGGATGTGATGCAGTGATGGTGTTAAACGGTGGTTTAACACTGCAGTTTTTTCACAGGACTGATATTAGTTGGAATATCTTGTGACCGTTGAACACACAGACTCAGAGCATTGCTTCTCCATTCCTCAAAATTTTTGGCTGATGTCATGTTGATGATACGCTACTAAGTTGCCCTTTTGGCATGATGAATCAAAGTGTATAGGGAAAAGCAGAAAACAAACAAACAAGAAACAAGATGTTGCTGAAATACTGAAATGATGTGACAGGCTCAGTTTTCCTGGCATGTGCTTGGTGTCATCTAAGCTGCTGAAGATTCATGGATATAACAATTTAAAACAATACCTGCCTCTTTTCAGATGCACACTGTGGAAAATCTATATTCTTCTGAGCTGCAACTCCAGGCCCATAAATTATTAAGAAAAATATGGTTAGAACTGAAACGGTCTTTAAAAAAAAGACATTTCACATTCCCATTTGCAAAAGTGATTTCTTTGGTTTAGTGCTTCACCGTCCCCCCCCCCCCCTCCCCCCCCTAAATAACAAAAAAAAAAAAGAACAGGCGAGAGAGAAATAAGTCACAGAGTAAGAGCAGCTGCATTGATTATCCATGGTTCTTCATAAAACATTGGAAATGAAAGAACAGAAGAAACCTAAACAATCATTTGGATCAGGAGAGCTGAGTTTCAACGAATGCTGTGTCCAGGAGGCCCAAGGTCCCTGCCGGAGTCTGGATGGAAACAAACTCAGCACCTAATCAACAGCACCTCAGAGACCCAAGTGGTCCTGGCCTTCTCCCAGAGAGGAAGGCAACTGTAGAACACAGCGTTTCAGGGTACAACGCGTACAGTTTCAACAACAGCAACACAACCATACTAACTGTGGTCCAATGCAAGTAACAGGGGCTCTGCTGCCATTCCACTGACTGTGGTAATGTATAAGTATTCAGCATGTTGACTCTCTAATTTCTGGGTGGGTAGAATTAAGAAAGCCAATATGCTTTTCAAGAGTTCAATGTGAAATACACCTTTCCTCTGAGATTGCTGCAGTGTCTCTCCTTATGAAGTCTCAAGAGTCACCGCCAGTGCCTCAACTGGAGGTGTGCAGGATGGGCGCAGACTGTCTCCAACCAGCTGCAGCCACCTCTGCACCACCAAGGGCCTGGCACACCTAATGCCTGATCTTGGGACAGTGCTGACAACAACACTACCCAAAAGTATGACACAACTCAAGTCAAAAAAATGAAGTCACAGTCAGCTCAGTAGTATCTATTACTATTATCACTTTTGCAAAATATCAGATGAAAACTGTGAAATGTTGCAACACTTAGGTATCTCACTACCGAGGTGCTGAATTGAGTTCACATCCTACAGACACAACCTATATCATGTAAAGATCTGGCAAGAATGCAGATAATGGCTTCTATTTAAATGTCATGAGATAAAACACATCTCCTGTGCACAAGTTCACTCTGCAAGCAGATACCTTATCCAATGTTATTGAACACCATGCACACATCTAATAAACATCTCCATAATAAATAATAACCCCAAAAAGCACCTGTTTGAGTATTGCAGTAATCAAAACAGCTACAGGTTCAATTCTGAGGTTTTGAGACAGTAAATGATACTTGGCTATGTGTTCATGTGACATGTGCAATCCAGTGCCAAGACAGGACAGATTGGATTATTACTCAAAAGGCCTGAAAGCATTGAGTAAGAAAATAAAGTTAATATCGGATCCCTTCTGGAAAAAAAATACTTGTTATGGAAAATAACTAGACAGATGGATAACATAAAGAGAGAGAGAAAGAGAGGAGGAGAATGGTGGGGGAGACAGGTGCTGGCAATAGATTGAGGCAGTAGTGATGAATGCCTGGCCCCAGCCTCCTGCCCTATGTCCATCATGGGGAAGTGGCTGTGTGCTGTGTAATACTATGTGCTCTCTGGCTATCAGTACCAGGTATGTAGGGGTTTACACACTACCAGCTAATCAGAAAAACAAACAACCGGCTCATTTCCCATATGCAATCAAAACATGCTCTCTCCATGTCAATGTGTGGAGAGACCCGATACAACCTGCTGATACTGGTGGCGTATAGGGGCTGTTTGATAAATTGTTAACTGTCCCCTCTAGCATCCGTTGTTCCACCTATGGAATTCCAACCATGTGACTGTCTGTGTGTCTGGAGGGGTATGAGGTATAAAAAGGTGTGTCTCCAGGGCTGGATGTGAAGAGGTATATGGTATGCAACTTTAAAATAACATGGGGGAAAAACTCCTTGTCTAAGCATCTAAAACATTTATGCAGTTTTTTTTCAAATAAGTCTCAAAGAAAGCCTTGTTTTGACATCTGTCTCAACTCTAGGAGCAATGGATTTGGCAGGCGTGTCATATTTGAATGTACAATAAAGTAAACTCTCTGGTTAATGCACTCCGATTCGAAGCAAAACGTAAACTACGTCATGTCAGACGAGTGGCTTTTCCCCACAGACAGTACGCTGTTAAATGTGGTTTACATTGATCATGAGCCAGAGGTGAGAGCAGCCTGAGACAGCCGTCTCCTTCCGTCACTCTGACGGGGAGGTGTTAAAGGGCCCTCTGAGGTCTCGTGTGGGGTACGTGGCTGGGCTTATGGGGTCCTCAGCACGGCGGAGACCTGTGCCTTCGTCGGTGGCTCAGACACGTTGGGGCCCGATGCCAGTCTTCCGGCAGCTACAGCCATCAACCGAACCTCGGAGCAGCAGACTGGAACACAGCAGCTTTTTACACCCCTCCACAGGCTGCTTTACAGCCCACCGCTTCCTACTTTATACAAGGCTTTGTGTAACCAGCAGCCCACTGCCAAGTCTCCTTTGCCTTCAAATTCCTGAAAAGAAGATAGATGACATGGTCACAACGTGTCTCATCTCATTGAATTACCAGACACCCAAACCCCGCAGAGGAAAGTGGCACTGAGGCTACATAACTCATCTTCCATTACGTCAGAATTTTTTTTTTTTACCTTCTTACTGCAGCAGTACCCTGAACATTGTTGTAACAGGGACATACCTCCAAGTCTACATAGGCCTATCCCAGCACAAAATAGCTTGATTTGACTAAATGTTTCTCTCTAAAGTGAGGATATACAGTATTCTTGTTCTGTACTTCAGTAGTTCAGTAGTTATTCAAATTTATTTGCACATGTGGTGACCTTGGGGAACAGTCTAGCAGGTCTGTTGAGGAGATAATAGTTTTAGGGAGCTGTGAGCCAACATGCTTAAATAATGTGATGATCACAAGTGTACTTCTGGGCCAAGAACTGAGCTCAAAGGTCGTTTCTATTCATTTTATTGTTGATTTATTCTTTTTTTCCTGTGGTAGTCGAGTTTAAAACACACACAGTCATTGTGCTCATCACAAGCAAATGTTGCTGCTCATTTAAGTACTCATTCCTTTTCTAATATGAATAACACCTGTATTTTTCCAGGCCACAGTCAGACTTCTTGTGTAGCAGAAGATCCTGCTGCTCCTCTGTGTTCCTCCGCAAGAGCTGCTCCAGCTCCTGTGTGAAGAATCTGAAATTGAGCAGAATGGGGCTGTCAAACCACAGCATGCAGAACAAGCAGCATTGGGTCTGGATGTAATTATGAGTGATGAGAAGATGAATCAGGAATGTGCTCAAGTCTGATCTCTTTTGCAGACCTGTACTGTAGACAGAGCTGGGACCATGGCAAAGGAGCCCTACAATTACCCCCCCCCCCCCCGCCCCCCCCAATTCTTATTCATCTAAAACCCGTTTTTGAACCATACAAAGGACACTTCCTGCACCCTAGTCTCAAACCCTACTTTCAACAATTGTCAGGAGGGCACAAGCAGCTGCATGCCATCATTCATCCTGAAAACAATAAAAGGGACAACTGAAACAGGAAATGAGTGAAGTTAAGAGAAAGGATTTTAATGTTTGTTTTTAATATGTTTAATATGATTTTAAAGTTTTAATATGATGTATAAACACATGAATTAAATTGGTTTAACTTAACAATTCCTATCAATATGAACAGCCCATACAAAATGATATGGACATCTATAGACAGAAACAATTTTGTATATGGCAGCTCGTAGTTAAATTGTTTCAGTAACTGGTAATTAC
Organism: Megalops cyprinoides; assembly: GCF_013368585.1. Lineage (NCBI taxonomy): Eukaryota > Metazoa > Chordata > Actinopteri > Elopiformes > Megalopidae > Megalops > Megalops cyprinoides. Next base: position 41,610,237 of record NC_050584.1, read on the forward strand.
ACTGGGCTTTCTGTACTTGGATTTGACACAGGCTGTACTTCTTATTTTTGATTAGTATTCTACTGTATCTACTCATGTTGCAATATAAGTTACTTTTTGTACAGCCATCTGTCGAATGAATAAATTATCACAATTCTTTCTCCATGTTAAACAATGCAAGCAAAACTAAAGTAAGGCTACCAGTCTAGTCTGATGTAAGTAAACATACAGCATAATGAATGATACATTTAACAGCAGTGTGACTCACACAGATTTTGCCCTGCAACAGAGATGCTCTGCATGTGAGATAGAGGAGAGGGGAATAATTATGCCCTCTGTTGTGTATTTCATCACTATCTCATTCATGAGGCGAGCCAGGACTCTGATGACAGGGCCCTCTGCTGCTATGACAGGGATATGACCTCACACACCTCTGTGTCCTCTGGTGTTTTTTTCTTATTTTTTACACACTAAAGGCAAAATGATATTTTATTGCTTGTGAAGACTGCTTCTTTCCATTTATTTTGTATATAACTCCAGAATAAGCAGAGTAATTGTGGTAATCCTGATTAGGGGATATCCATTTCTATCATTGGTGAATGTTTCCAACACAGTAGGGGGTCTGTAAGTTGATCTCAAAAAAGCAGACCAAAGGTTTGTCTAGTACGTGTTTCAACTTTAGCCCAAGCAAGCTAGGTGGCCCCCAGCTGATCCCTAATGTACATATAACTAACTATTGTTTTTCAGAGAACACAGAGTTCAATGGCAAAGTTTGCTTCCTGTTGAATTCTCTGGACAGCTAAGTTGTGTCTGGCTGAATACAAAAACACCAGAGTTGAGTGGACGGACATCCCAACCAGTTGCAGTGTAGCGGTGAGGGACTCAATGCCTTGGTCATTTAACCTAGTTCAATCTCTATTTCCTGTGGGTGTTCTTCTTCACCTTACCTGTGGAGACTTGTCAGACATGAAAAATTGGATAGAATGAGCGAAGTGTACTCATCACTAGTTTATCCGGCGCTGACGTCAGCTCTTAGTTGATGTTCCGTTCATCTCAATGAAAACCACAGTCCTTGGAAGGTACGTGGTCCAGAGCTTGCCAGTAAGCTAGGAGCCCTTGGCGGGTAGTTGATGGGATAAAAAAACAGTGTTTTGGAGAACCTGAGGAAGTCAATGATGGATGAGTTTGCATCATACTGGAAGCTAGATGTCTTGTCTGAACTATCCCATTGTTGTATAGAATGAACAGCTTTTACAGAAACCAGATTAAGCCTTGCAAAAAATTTACCACAAACTGTGACCGTGCATGTAATTTTCCATACTTGACTGTTTTCTACTGTGTATGTTATTTGTTTTATTTAATTTTGTAAGGAAAGAATTTTGGACACAGAGTAATTCTGCCACAGTCTGGAGCTTTACATTTTTCCACTGCAGATGTTGCTAACACCTTGGCACAGAAGAGCACTGGTTGGAAGCCCGTCGTGATGTCAGGACCATTTCAAAGCCCCCATTCTTGCCACTACTCAAGAGAGCATTGTGGGTGGCAGACTGTGAACACCAGCATTTTGCTTCAAGATCCTGCTTAACAAATTTCTCATGGATTCAAAACAGACTCCAAACTCTTGGTGCACACTCTTTAGGAAGGAAGGTGGCAACTAAAATGGAAAACTTAACTGTACATGACTGCAATTTTATGCACGCACAACTGTAGGCAATTATCTGCAGGCATCAATTCTTATCTGGATTTTGGCTCGGGTGATAGAAGACTAAGAAAATCTTCACAAAGGAACAAATGATTTATTTAAAAATTTTCCCCACTTTCACAAATTTAAAAATAAAAATATTTTCATTAACTTCCTTATAATCAATGTACTAACTTTGAAAACCCATCCCACAATTTGTGCATTTGTAAGACATCATACGACGTTGAACGGCTTGGAAACGTTCTCCCATTAATTTTATAATCACATTATTATTTTTCTGCACTCTAGGTACTTAGGGCTGAGAGAAAATCTGCACTAATTGTGATGCAGAAGATACCATGACTGCAACAAGGCCAAAGGGAAGAAACTACTGGGGTGCTGAGGGCAGGGATGTCAATGCCTAGGACTACCTGAAAATTTAATTAGCACCAACCATCAATAGAATATCTGCAGACACAACACAGACAATAAACAGAACACCAGTCATCCATACCCCTGCATTACATTAGGAGCAGCACATAGGGGACACACAAGATATTGAACTTGTTCTTTGGAAAAAGGCTTTTCTGTAATATTTCTCCTGCTAGTTAAATGTTCCAGCGTGGCACAAATTAGACTTTTTTTCCAAGCAAAGTGTTCTTAATTTAGGATAAATAAATAAATCAATATACATTTCTTATCTGATATATTTCCACTGTCCACTGAGAAAAGAAGACATTCGTTTCTTGTTTCATGGATTAAATTAACATTCAACAGCAACATAAAGCTACCACTGACGTGTGTAAATAGTCTGCACTGATGTTGTCAAGCCTAAACTACGAGAAATAAGCGTTGCCTGTCCTTGCCCCCAACCCCCACCCCTGCCCATTATTTACACACTATAAATCACACTTGATCCCTGTAACTACCTGTACCTGGGGAGCTGCCATCAGGAAATCAGTTCCTGCCATTCAGAAATGGCATAAAATAGACAGTGGTGAAACTGATGAGCCGTTCCTCAACATTTTCTCTTTACCGTATGGAATTATGATGACCATTTGCATTCTTGGAAGTCAAGAAGGGGTTGGAGTTTCTAACATTAGTAAAGTTCTCTACCTAGTTAAACTGCAAAGGAGACCATACTGCATGATATAATGCCGTGGTATAATCCAACTGGACAAAAACTGGAAAGCACGCTGCTTGAGACAGGGTCCAGACATCCGTAACAACTTTTATTTGCATGATTGAATTTAGACGTTTCTAATAAGCATGGAAAACACAGCTGGTAATTGTTCATGCTTTATATACCTTTACTAAAATTGAATAAATGGCTTTGACATAAACCCCTTTTAATTGTGCACCTCAGTTATGTTCAGGCCTAGGACTGAAGCCATTTAAATACAGTACAGGGGAGACAGCCAGTTTCGTGAGACCTACATTAACTGTTTGATGACATTTTAGTGAAGTGATTGGAGCCCTTTTCTCTTTTCGTATCCAAACACAAATGTACCCAAACACAGACTTTTTCAGTCTCCAAATATTTTGTGGAACTGTCCAAAAGGCAATTATAACAAAACACTTTAATTTATGAATGATTTTCGTTTAATTTTTTGTTGAATTTCCTCACATCTGAGGTATTGTAGCTCAGTAGAAAGATATTGTCCAGCGTAGCCATTTAAGATGATCTAAGTGATTATATAGGTATGGCCTGAAAACTGCTCTCCTGAATTTTTGTCTAAAACACCAATAGTCAGTTAGCCCTCCACAGTGTGATGCTTTGTCTAACATTCACAATAAACTGAAAACTCAAAATTTTATTGAAATTGTGAATTGTGCTTAATATACAGTGACTCATAACTCATGTCCCACAGGCATTTCAACAAACAGAAGAATAAAATCATAATAAGCTTTCAAATTGCTATCTATTAACTTCATAACACTTTTATTCAACAAAGGATTCCTGATGCTTTCAGTTTGAACTGTGTAATTATTCTTCCTACACTGTGATCAATTGGTGGCCTTCTTAAATTTTACAGCAACAGATCAATGTGAAGCACCTTCTCTCCTGCACATAGAAACAACTTCACTTTCTCTTCTTGTGTTAAATTTGCATCCATCACTTGTGGAGAAAATACATTTTTATTATACACTTTCATTCACAATCATTTTTTTGGCCACCTTGTGTTATATATTTTTCTTTAAACAGTTTGTCTTGTGCTTTTTGGTTCCCCCATCAGAGTGCACATTTCTAGGAGAGTTGCTCCCAGAAGATCCCTGTGGCCCCTGTTCTGGGGTGTGACACTATCTGTCTGATTTAGCTGCAGGACTAATCCAATGCAGGAGGGACAGCTGCAGCTGCTGGCACTGTCTTTCTTCCAAATGCTCCAAAAATATTACAAATAAGCCTTCTCAGAAATTATATCTGTTGAGCCCTACTCTCATTTTACTAATTTTACTAATTATGCAACTGGACTTGTCCAACATATGGCGCATTGTGATTTCATCCAGGTCGCTCTTTGTTTCCTTTGCCTGATTCCTCTCACTCCTCCCTGCACATCTCTTTCTCTCCATCTGAGCAATTGTAGCTGGGATAATTAGATTGAGTAGCAGTTTGGGAATTTAGCTCAGACTATGAGTTTACATAGTCTGTCCAGCAGACACATATGTAACAGCATATTTACTGACACAATACATCAGGCTAGACTTAATGTACCTACTCTTGTTATTAATGCAATGAGATCATTAATAACCATAGTGAATCAGAACCTTGGTTTAACATCCCCCCAGAGAGATGACACCTCACACAAAACAGTGCCCCCATCATTGCACTAAGGTAGAGGATTCACTTGGTCCAGCGAAAAGAGGGTCTTCCTGTTGATTCTCTAATGCCACTTCCAAAAGCAACCTGGTATGTTTATTTTGCATCTGTTAAATGGCAGGGCAGTGAGCAAGGTTTTGAGGGTAAGAACAAAAAATAAGTTAAGTTAAATAAGTTAAAGAGTTAAATGAGTTAGTGAAGTAATAATATTATAATGACATATGACAAAATGACATAATGACACTATCATAATTCAGTGAATATCATAATATCATAAATCAATGAAACATTAACACTGAGGTTATAATTCTGTCAGTCAGGAAACACTCACACCATCTTCCTGGTCAACACAGAGATGAGACAGCAATAAGAACAGAGAATGCATGCACTTAGTATAAGAAGACTGACTTTTCCATAAGTGAGCATGTGACATTACAAAAAGAACAATATTGAATCATATCAGTATAATGCAGTCCAACAAAAAAGAATGTGTGCCCAGATTTTACAGTGTGGTCTACCAAAAAATCCCTGTCTTGTAACCAACAAAGTTTGGCAAAAACAAAATCTGATTTCTGGGAACGTCATGGATTTTAGTTTGCATTACAAGGACGGACCTTAAAATGCATGTACCATTTCCTGATTTTTAAACTGTGTTTAAGATAATGTAATGCTGAACACAAAACTAGTACAGTATGAAAGTTCTGTATGTAATACAATGAAGCGGATAAGTGATTTTGGATGCAGGCTCATTTTCTGGACAGTAAACATTAACGAGGACCAGTGCAGAAAACTCTAAGGGCCAACTGTGTATGTGTCTTTGCCAGACAGTGCAGAGCTGTGGAGACCGTGGGGTGAAGCACTTTCATGCACATTCAAAGAGAATAATATGAGGCATAATTGATAAATCAGTGAATCTAATGAAAAGGAGCTGTTTCTGAAAATGTTTGCAGAGTACCTCTGCTTTATGTTCTGCCCAGACTTTTTCAAAAACAGATGCCAGAGAGCTGTATTTTTCTCCTGGTTACGGTGTATGGTTTGAGCCGTTCCTTTGCATAAATGTACTGATGAGAGCAACTTCTACCTCGTTGTCAAACACTTTGAATTTTATCACAAATTGCAGTTAATGTAATGTCATATCTTTACATTTATGACAGGTTCAGATGTGTCAAAATATTACAGATAGTTTCTCAGAGTATTAAGGTAAAACAAGACAATCTAGCTTTAACTTGTTGTGATGTTACATTTGTGTTCAATCTGTTGTCCAGCTGTATGTTGTTTGTATAAAGAAGCTGTGTTTTTCCTGTTGTTTAAAAAGGGTCAAATTCACTGGAAACAGCAGATAATGTATTAAAATTCTCTGTTGTGACGACTGGCATTCGTGGCTGTAGGTTCGGTTAAGTCAGTCACTGAAATAGTACTGCTTTGTGTATAGGTATACTCGTATTGATGAGTTTTATGCATCGTATCTGGGAAAAAACAGATATGCAACTTCATTGGTAATATGTATTTTTAATGAAAATTTAGCAGGCTATGCCCACCACTAATGTAGTCTTAGGTTCATGTGCATTGTGTGCTTGGAATTAAATATACTGTAGGCTATCAAAAGTGAATCCCATCACAGGAATGGCCGAGTGTAGTGAGACATTCAGTCTAGTTGTGTGCATTTGAAACATTTAATGCCTAAGCCTCTCACAGGAATTTGCATTTTTCGTTTCTTATGCACATCTTACTGAGGACATTGTCCGAGTATTTTAAAAACAATCGTCACCCTGCTAGCTAGACATCTTATAATTTAGCTGAGATTAATACCCTTCTATGGAAAAAATAACCTTTTTCTTGTTGTTGCCCCGGCCGTTTATTCAGTGCGCCAGTATTTCCAATGTGGCGCTCAATGTCCAAGACGGTGACAGTCAGAATGATAAATTTAAATCTTACTGTTTGTTAGAGCAGGAATGAAAGACTCAGTGTAGGCATAACAGTTCAGGCAGAGTTACCGATGGCTTCTGGAAACGTAGAGGAGAATACACCGAGTGCCGGTTTATGGAGGATGGTAGGCCCAGTCACGGAGCTTTCCAAGAAGCAGTGCCGTCTGCTATACTCCTCTCTCGGCTACGCTTCGGATGTTTGCCTCTTCTACATAAAGGGAGAATTCTTTGCTATGGATGCTCGCTGCGCTCACTCTGGTAAGTGCACATCTCCGCACTATGTTTAGTCTTAGGGTTACCTTTACATAACAGATCATTTACAGAAAACACATTGGATTGTACAATAAGATACTATTTTACACGAACTCAGCACAGACCATTAACACCGACATCTGCAGGTTTCCCTTAAACGTGAACATAAAAGTAAGTCATGGCTTTGTCTCCCTAGTCTTACGGTGGTGTTTGAGTTTGTCGGTCATATATAACGTTATTATTATTATTATTTTTTTTACTATGAAATGAAAATACAATTTAACAACTGTAGATGCAAGTATGTTTGCAGTCGTGGAGCGAACACTTCCTAGATACTGCAAACGTCTTTACCTGCGGGATATGGAATACTGGCGTGCCGTCTACAGTTAAAATTTCAACTCCTTCATACATTTCAGTGCATAGTCAGCGACACCTCGTAAACACCCAGCTACAAAGAGCATTTTATACTAATACTAAATACCATTGAGTTTACGCTGCTGGACCGTCATCGCTGGTTGGACATCACGGGACGACGAATACTGTGGTCCTTTTTCTTTGATAGTGTGTATCTTTCCCGAAGCAGGCTTGTTGTGGTGGTGGTATATGCCTCAGTAAAAATGATAAATTAACTGCAGTTCTAAGAAAAACATGTATTTCCCTCTAGAACTAAGATGAATGGTTCCCAACGGCAGCCTTTCCTCTCTGTTGAAATAACATTAAGTTCCTCCCAACTTGTCCAGTTCAACGCCATGAGAACAATTGAAGCAACATTCACATCCCACCTGGTTAGTCTCTTATTGATTAGGGAGCTGTGAAACCGCAACTTAAAAATATACAGTATATCAGTCATGGCCAACATATCAAAGTTTACTTTGATACGTCTCGTTTGATTTACGCAGAAACAAGTTTCTTCACGGTTTGATTACTCACAGGAGGTCCACTGTGCCAGGGAGATATTGAGGAGGCTGACGGGGTTCTCCAGGTTTTCTGTCCCTGGCATGACTATGACTTCAACCTCAGGACAGGGAAGTCACAGACAGGATTACAGGTTTGGCCACCTACAAGTGCATCACACCTGCACCATGTCAGCTCTGAAGTATTAAAAAATGGTGTTAAATTGCATTTTGAGTTTTTTTTTTAATAGGCATACAATACCTTGCATCCATTCCTGCAGCACCAACAGAGGTCCTGAGCTTGTACAGGGGCCAACAGCTCTTATATGCAAGCTGTTAAAATAATGAGTCAGAGAAGTGCTTACAAAATTTTAACCTATTTGATAAGTGCATTCTGTATGAATGATAACCTGATATGTAATGTATATGGAAACTGAAGAACTAAGGCAAGGTGAGTTTGCTAAGATCAATTTGATCAATTTGCATACACTTCTGTTGATTACTACTACCATACTCTTAATTTAGTTGGTGGCAACGGAAGTGTACATCATTAGCATTCTGGTGTAGATTTGCAATAATAATATGTAATAGTTTAATAATAATAGTGTAAATACAGACATTAATTGCAGACTTTAATTTTTTTTTACACTTATTAACAGCACCATGAATATGAAGGCAGCCAATTTTATGAGTTGCTCTAGATAGCCGGATTGAGAAAAGCAGTATTAGGTGAGCGACCTAGCTAATTATAGTCTTGTTTGCAATAATAATATCATGCCACAGGGAAAAATGAGCTAACTTATGATTGTACTTTGCGTAAGCCCTAACCTCTATATTTTTTGAAAGCATCTGGTATTCTGTATGAACCTGACTCACTGTCCTGTGCCATGGCAAAACTCTCATTATAGATGTTATCTCTGAGTGTATGTGTAATATCAGTCACACCAAGCAAATTAGATGTGCAGGGGTCTTGTCATTTTTTTATTATTATTATTGTGGCTATCCTACGGAAAGAAAAAAATTTGCAATTCACCCTTTGTAATTCAGTCACACGTGTTCCTCAAAACCATTAATTAATCACCTACACAATTATTATAATTAGATGATTCATGGCTTATTTTCCATCATTTTATGTAAATAATTATTTACACAGAAGAGGCAATTATGATTAGCTTGACAAAAAGCAATTCAAATGATGATGAACGAGAGGACACTGGAAAGCCATCATCCTACAAAATAAAAAGCAGTTCAAAAGAGAGACAAATGAGCACAATGGAATGCAATCCTTGCCTTCACAATGAAAAGCAATTTAGAGGAGGGCATTGGAAAGCGAAACATGTGAGCGCGTAGAAAATCGGTCTACGTGAGGATATTTCATTCCCTTATTCATTTTGCATAGGTGATTGTTGCCAGAAGAAGCCAATGCAATGCATTTTCGTGGCATTTTCTTTTTCACTTTGATTTTTTTTTATTTTCAGATTAAGGAAACCAAAAGGTTTCCTTAATCACATCAATAAGTTCATTTTAAATTCATTTTCTCTTGCTTGAAGAAGATGAAGGTAAGGGTTTCATGCTCCATCATTAATTTAATGGATGAGGTTTCCACATGAGAATGCATACGACACCCTCTGCAGTGTTCAACGTCACTGCACTGTATGGTGCTAAATTTGCCATTTGCCAATCCTGCAGCTGCAAACCAATAGAATACATTCTTAAATGAATGCAGATTTTTATTAATTTCATTAATTAAACTGCAAACATCATAATGCAGTCAGGGAGGTGTCATTCATTAAAATGAAGCTCTAGAATGGTACACAGCTTTTTTATGTTCCTCCCAGCACAGCAAAATAAGATGCAAAGACACTTTTTCACTATTTTTTTTTGGTAGATTTTCTGAGCTGTTTGTTTAGAAGAGGCATGTGCCCAGGTGTGTAAGCAAAAACATCTATATTCCTCATTTCACATCACAGTAAACACACTATCCTCTGCTTTGCCTGCCTATGGCTACATAGAGTATCTTATCAGAAAGGGTATAGAAAAAGTCCAGTTAATGGAGTTAATATGAATTTAAAAAAATGGTGTCCACAATATTCACGGACTTTCACTTGTCCATTCATACTTGGTGTGCTTTGATGATCAGTTTGACAGAACTGTTCACAAGCTGCAGGTGTAGATTATTTAAGTGGAGAGGAGGAGATAAATAATCATCCCTCTGTCCATGTCATTTATGACAGAACAAGACTTGAAGAAACAGAGGGATGTTACTTTCAGTGCATTGTACACTAGAAAATGCGGGTCACAAGCCCTTTTTACTGCAGTAGCAAGCATGAATCAGGAACCCTGCAGCCTCAATAGATACTGAAAACTTTCTGTCAGCTATTGTAGTATTCTTTTGTTATAAATACAAGTAGAGAAATATGTTCAATTGCTAGTTTTATTCGGCAAAGGTGATAATAATCTTACAATGTGCTGCAAGACTAGATGTCTATCAGGATAAATGGTTGAAAAGAAAAAGGACAAATTGCTAACATACTTTCAGATTACTAGCAAACACTGTGCTAGCATTTACACTGATCATGTTAAGGAACATTACAGCAACATTTCTGAGATTTGAAATTCTTGGTGAGTGTGTTGTCACTGTTGTGTTGACTCCTTCACATTTTTACAAGGGAAGTCACATCCAAGCTAGGAAACTGGAGTTTGGATTCACTGGAGTGGGCTTCTTGCCAGTGAAATGGACAGGCAGACCGGGTTGCAGAGATTTGGTAGATTCAGGGCCTTCAGACTTGGGGAAAGCAGTCTGAAACAGGGTTGCACCACACAAGTTCTTCTGGATCCACCAGCAAAACCAACAAACCTTCAGCAACAAAACCTTCAGCAATTGTCAGCCAAATAAAGGTTGATACATTTCATTATAAAATCAATTACAATTAATAACGGTCATACAATTAATTTAATTCAAATCAACTGACATTAGAAGAGCACAACATGTTCTTTTTTTTGCTGGGGAAAAGCAAAACTGGAGGTTCACAGCTGATCAACATACGTTTGCAGCTCATCTGTTAAATTGTGACAGCAACAGTAGTAGTGGCAGGAATATTGTGGCTCTCTGAATCTTTGCTGGTATTAGAGGGATTCTGGAGCGATCTATGTCCTTCTGGAAAACATGGATAGTATTTCTGACAGTGGCAACTGCTTAGCTGTGGAAAAAAGAAACCTTGCTTGTCTTTCAAACAACAGGGCAACACAAGCTCGAGGTGTCGTTTTTTTCAATTTTATGTGTATCTGTCTGTTTTAGCAAGAAGTGTATGAAGTGAAGGTAGAGGGAGGCAATGTGTATGTGGAGCACGCCAGTCCACTCTCTTTACAACCCTTCCCCTCGGCCTCAAAGAACTGAACTCTCCAGTGTCCAGAGACTCCTGAGTTCTGCATACAGGACCTGCTGTAACAATTCGGGCTATTTTTAAGATTTATTTTACAAACCGAAGCCATCAGAGACATTCCTCACCTTATCTACTACCATAACAGGCCTTTTCCACATGAGTCTGGCAGAGTGAGAGTCAGGGCATTATCAAGAGGATCGTCTGAAGGGGAAATTACATCATCTTTTCTTGTTTTTATATTCTTTCAAGCACTGGGACTCATGCCAGCAAGGACAGTAAAAGGAAATGGTGATTGAAGGTTTGGTAAGAGTTTGGTTTGATCTTGATAATTGATTGGACTCTCAACAGTCATTAGAAATTAACCACCGTTTTGCTTTGGGACTTTTAATTTACCTCATTCAGTACATAGTAAAACCACAATGTAACAACTATTGAGAGATTTTAATGGGCTTTTATGTATTGAGGCATTATAAGTATTTTTAAATGTTCTGTTCATTTGAAGAAAATATTGTATATTTCAACAAAAGTGTCAAAATGTGTTTAATAGCCTTTATACTGTCTAGAGAAGTTCCTGTTTATAGCAACTTTTGTACTATCCAGGGAAGTTCCAATTTGTAATGTCGGAAGAAATAATGTCTTTTATGTAAAAGAAAAAAATCTTTTTAGGCACTTCTTAAATGATAATACAAAATATGCATTATTTGTTACTAAAAGCATTTTCATTGTGAAATAAATGCAGGCACTGTTTGATGTAAGATCATAAGTGCGAGTTTCCAATGAGTGTTTACTTAAGACAGTTACACAAATCAAACCTGCCTAATCTACCTTTCATACTGCTATGCATATACCACCCGCTAATGCTAATCCTGGCAACTGTTCATCAAACACAAAAAAGGCAATGAAAAAAAAATTTGAATGAACTAATTTGAACTCTACAGTGGAACATTACAGAAGTGCAGAAAACCCACCTCAGGCATAACTCTGATCTCAACTGGTGTCCTACCAACTATTTAGCTGTGAACCAAGGGAACACACATTAAGCATAATTATAATTGGTTTTGATCCAGACGGTTTTTTTTCCTCAATTAATTATTTTAAATGCCTGCACAAAAATGACATCTCAATATTTCCCTTTGGCTGGTGGACAGCCATGTTTCACCCTGACCATGGGGCTGAAGCAAGAGGGAACCTTGGCTAGCGCGGTGTGTATGGAGCTCCAGGACTTGGAGTTTAAGCAAACTGTGTTATTGTTGTTTGCTAATGTTTGGGTTTTTTTCTGAACTGGCAAACAGTGCATTCTCTGTATTCCATTTTCCCACTTTGACATCTTCAAGTTGCCAATAAAAAGTCAGTAAAAGTGAGCCTCACAGTTTTATTTTTTCCTCCTCACACCACCCCCGTTGTGTCTTTATTAGAGCAATATTTCCATTGGCAGTGTATGTTGTGTGAACAGGACAGGGGCTTTGCCACATGTCCAATAATTCATTACCAGGGGAATAATGTGCCGAGACAATTGAGATGCAGCCACTATGTGTTGGTAGAACAATCACCTTTTATTGGCTGCAGTGTGCACAACTTGTGTGGTTTTCACATTCAACAGACCAGGGGCTTTGAAAGAATCTCTTATTGATGCTATCCAGTTACCTTTAGAGGTTATTGTAAACCATTTGAAGAAACTTTGATAACGTCAGTGCTCAGCAATGTATTACCTAATGTTTGTCTGTCATTTGCATAACTACCCTCCATGGTAATGCAATATTTTGTCTATGCTACTGTTTGACAGTGAAAGTATATGCCTGTCTCCAAATGGCTATCACTCTTGCCACTGTGGTTTTATTTGTTTTCATTTAATACTTATTTCAGGGACGTTCACTATGTATGTTATTGTTGGTGGTAATTGTGTGAATTAGGCAAGCAGATTATTTCTCCATGTGATGTTTTCTTAACTTTCACTGCTTGTTACTCCTGGGTTTTGTTTAACAGTTGAAATATGTTGTTAACTGTCAATGATAAAATAAATATATTTCCTCAACTCCCTTCAGATGTTTCCTGAATTATTGCTTCAAATAATATGACAAAACGCACTTTGAAAAGTTTACAACAAAGGTTTATTTACAGTACTTCAAAATATTTTCATAACATCCATTCAATATACAATGTACACATAAAACAGCAGAAAAGGTATTTAAAAGCTGGCTGAAGTCATGCAATACATGTTACATAATGACTTGCAGATCATTATGAGGAATCGCTTTATATATATATTTTTTATGAGAGCTCAGGATACTTTCCAGAGCACAATGGTAACCTCACAACTCACTTCATATCCAAGGCAATGATGGAAAAATCTAAACAAGCTGATTTCGCTAGAAGATGTTCTGAAATAAGTTATAGTCTCCCTGAGACCTGCCAGGTAGCAGTGGAGAAGATATATCCTGGCACGTGTGGGAATGGCAGGGTCAAACTGAAAAGCCAAATGGTGGCTATCTCAGGTCCTGCATGGCAACAGTCTAGCAGCTCTTGTACGGCTTGCCCATTAAATCATGTATTTATGAAGACATGGCGAGAATGTGTTTGAATGTTTAATAATATATAGTACACAGCATATGCCTAAGTCATGAGTTATCAGGTTTGAATAGCATTCAAGTCTTTTTCTGAGTAATTACTGAGTTACTGTGTGCAGCTGAAAGCAATAATGATTTTCAATCAAGTTGGCTACATTTTATATCAATGTTCTTGAAAATTTGTTTTCTATAAACTTGTCTCGATGGCCCAGCCCCTGAAGTAGTCTAGAACAGGTTTGTCTTATCCTTCTTCATTTGTCTTGTTTATGGTATGCATGTAATGTGATTACATGGGATTACAGGTAACAGAACTGTTTTCTGCAGTAAACATCAATTATCAGTTGTGTATTCAACATTTAGCTCTATTATACAGTATGTTGAAAATGACGTGAAAGTGGCAAGTATTGAAATATCTTGTAATGTACAGTTTGACATGGGCCATCCTTATGGATGAGTTTTATCTTCGCGTTCAGTTTTCAATTACATATATATTACAAATAAGGATAAAATTGATTAATTTGAATGTTCTTTTTTGATTTGTTCCCTGTTCAATACATTGGACAGTTTTACTGTTACTTGGAAATGTCTCAAAAAATGAATTTTGATATGCATTCTGTGAAGTAAAGATTAAAATGATAAATGATAAATTGGTCATTTCATCTCATTTCAAAAAACTATTTAAGCAATGTGTTTTTTAATTGTCAGTTTTTAGACATTTTTTGCTCTCTTCCTGAAGGCTTTCTTGTTCTTATTCTGTGAGTTGAATGAGTAAAATCTTAAACACTTTTAACACAATTTCTACAGTCAGAATCAAACATTATTTATTCTTGCCCAAGTACCACAACAAAGAAACCATCTGGATGATTCTGCAGTCTGACATTTGTTAAGTTGACAGACCAAGTAAAGTACTGCTTAAGGCAGGCTGTCTACACCTCCACCACCATCCATAGTTCTCCAGTGGCAAAGAAGTCCACCATGTTGACAATTCTACAGCTCAAGAGAAGTGATTGACTGGCGAAGCTAGCATTTTCATTTTCTAATTTAGTGAAAATTTCCATTAATCACTAAAATACACTGAGGTAATATTTCACTCTTGGAGCTTTAGTTATATTTATGGATGTGTCAGTTGCCATGTTTTGCACTGTTGTCACACAGCTGTTTCATCTGGCTTTGTATTACAGTTATTAATGGTCACATTCCTCACATATGGCAGCAATGATCATGATTTATATCCCTTCTCAGATTGTGTTGAGAATCGCTAATATTGTTGTAATTAGGCAGATCAAACAGTGCCCCAGTCTTCTGGTTTTCTGGTGATGACAGAGGTACTTTGCGTGGCCATTTCAAAATGTCCCTCAGTTGCTTACAAAAGCCCAGTTTTGATGGCATCCGCCACAGACAACAGAATATTTTTTTATTATGATTCACTCAATCATCAGTTTCACATTTCATTAACTACGTGCTAAACACAGTACATTCTATTTCTGTGTACCATTATTGTTACTCGTTGGAACAAAGAAGATTCTGATTGGCTTCATATATGTGACGCTTCTCAAGCTTCTTATGGGAGGGGCAATGTACAATAGATTTATGTTTCTTGGACATTCTACATATACTTCAGCAATAAATGAAGCAGGTGAATTTTAAGGTAAAAGTTATTGTATTTGTGAATACACTAATTTCTACACCTACATTTTTACATGTAACCTTTGACAGTTCAGCTAATCTAAAATGATGTTAAATAAATAAAAAACCTCATTGCTTAAAAGGAAGAATACCAACATTATCTTGGAAAATTACCCAATGAACTGAGTTTTTTCAGACTCTTAGAAGTGACCCACAAGGATGTGTCAGTGCTTTAATGTCCTCATTAACTGGAGGGCGATAATTACTTGCAAACTGCTCATCACTACTTCCTGCACAGTGCATGGTCATTTGGGTCTGGATTAGTTCAGCACTATGAAATTTTGCCATTGGCTCCATGGGACTTAAAGCCTCTTTACTCTGAAGATAAGGAAGTTTTTCCAGTTTCTTCTGAGAAAGTTCTCCTAAACTAAATTAGCATTGAGTGTTTTAAAGGCCTGTCAGTAATTACTGAATTATCAAAAGGTGAAAAGCCCTTTGGGGCTAAAGGAAACAAAGAGTAAGTCTGAACTGTGTTATTTGTATTTTGTTAAATGAAGTATTTCTTTTAAATAAAGACTTTGGTCTTTTTGCCTAGAAACTGATTCCCTATTTCATCTGTGGTAAATCTGAAATAAAAGAAGCAAATGGCCCCAGCATACCCGTCAGTTAGGCAGGAAGTCAGTTATTCCAAAAAAAAAAAAAATGATTATCAAGTTGTATAGTCCCATATTATGTTTTCAGTATATTTGGGCAATAATAAATTGCAGTTATGTACAAATTATTGGCAAGAAGCTACATTATATGCATCAAAATGTCAGAATATTTTGACCTTCATTCTGCTTGTTCTGTTGGCACACAATAAAAAATACAGAGGTTAATGCACACGTGTTGATACATTTTGATTAGGTAAATTATTTATGTTGGATTTACCTCATCTAAGTTGTGTAGGAATTTTGCAAAAGCACATTTATACATATATCCAATAGTACAGCTCAGTTTAATATGGGATTTAATGAATTTATTATAGGATCCTATAATAAATACGTCTGCCCTTTTGGACATTTTTTCTTAGGGCTCTCAAGTCAATATCCAAACATTACTATTGCACTTCAAATGACATAGACACCAACAAAATATAATATACAGTCAAGTATGCATTCTGATTAGTCTAGATAATTCACTGTGATAGTGTTCATAGGATTTTTCACAGGTACATTATTGGAAGAAAATGTTTGAGAGATACAGAATAAGGTCATGATGGGGTAGTGCAGGAGCTGTCTGGGGTGACAGGGGAGCAGAAAGTGGAGGAAAATGTGTTTCCCCTCAGAAACTACTTTCAATACCAGGTCTTCTACCCCTGGATCTGTTTAGTCTACTGGTGAGATCCGTTTTGTTAAGGGATGCTTGTCTTGGCAAAGGCCCTAGTGCACGTTGCAGTCAAAGTGAATGTTGGCTGGATTACAGCTGGCACTGCAACATGCTAATTTGAAATGAGACAAAGATGCATCCGCTATTCTTTGGTGCTCCTGACTCCACACACTTCTTGACAAAATTAATAAAAAAAACCACACATTTGGATTCATAGAAATGGTTTCACTGCTACTGTTCAATATGGACCTCATGTTCAGTATTATTTGTTCATAAGACATTAAGAGGTTTAACCGATTGTGTGTTTTATTGTGTTTCAAATTAATGGTAATTTTGTTTCATATTCTAGCCATAAATTACACTGGTCAATAAAGATCCCAGTTTGAGGAAAAAATTAGAAACCTACTTAGAAACTGGAATGCAATTCATGAAAAATCTGGATATAAACCATACTTGTAAGTCAGCTCATTCATTTTGATTTTGCCTTTTCATGAAGCAAAGTATCAGAAAAGAAATGCCAATTTTTAAACTATTTTAGAAAGTTAATTTTGTATTGATTAATCCTGGGAGATAATTTGTGGTTGAATATTTGTGTGCATAAACTGATCTTTGAACTTGAAGACGAGGCAATACAAATTCCTCTATTTTGATCTGTTTGTGGTGGGTATGCAGGGATGTTAAAGATGACTGTAAGGGATATGGCTCCATTAATGGGAGGAATGTGCAATGTTAGAGTCAGGAAATCTTCATATCCAACATCACCAAGCTCATCACGCTTGAGATCTGTGCAAGGATACATCTTCATTGTCTTCACCACATTTATCCCATGGACCAAACACATTTTCTCTACAAAAAGAAACAATCAAGGGAAAGAGGCAAAATGTACTTTCATCAATCATGGCATGTGAAATGAAATTAATGTTAATTTACAGAAGAAATGCAAGCCAGAAATGAGCATTGTATTTACATGCTGATATACTGTGGGTACTGAAAGCTCACTGGAATACATTTTCTATATTTGTCACCACAGAACAAACATGAACAGCCTAATGTTCCTTGTGATTTTAATATTTTGAACAAAAAGGACCTAGAAGCTCACCTAACAGTAAATTTATTGCCTGGACTGCCCTCTGGCTTGAGATCTCCTCCGGTTGGAGGCTCCATTTGTTCTGCGACTCTGGGCCCTGCTCTGCTGGGCTGAAGGGTACGCTACCACTCGGGGAGTCCCTCTCCTGACCTGCAGCCCTCCTGCCTCCCGCATGTCCCGAGCCACCTGGGCCAGGGTTTCGGCAGGGTTAGTCTGCAGGCGCTGGAAAAGACTTTCCCGCGTCACTGTTCTCTCGGGGCAGGTGAAAGTCAGGGCCACCCCAGCGTCAGACTTCATCTCCCGGGAGAACCCATCTGAAGTGCCGTCAAAGCAGCGTCCGATTGCAATCTCCTTAGCCACCCTGGGGTTCTGGTCTGTGACTGTATAGATGCCATAGTTGTGTCCCAGAGGGTCAACAGGAGCCAACATGTTAAAGGCATGAGTCTCGTTGTTCGGAAGCACAGGAGGGTGCTTGGTGAGGTACTCCTGTAAGAGGCTGTTGATACCCACTCGCCGGCAGTTTCCCTGTGGAAGGACTGTAATGAGAGATCTGTCAACAATGGCTTGATCAAAGAGCATTCCTCCACACTTAAATTCCAAGCAGGCAGCAGAGGTGTTAGCCAAGTGCATGTCTCGGGTGCTGCGAATGTCCCTGATTCCATAGAGCTGGCCCCTCGTTCGAGGGTGAGTGCCGCCAAAGTTCCGTGACCTAACCATGACCTCATTGGGCCCGTTAATCTTCACCTTGATGTAACAGGCTCGGAATTCCTGAGGATTTGGCCACCAAGAGAGGTAGTCGCCAGTCCAAGAAGTCAAATCACTCTCTTCGAAAGGTACCACGTTGTACTCATACTTATCCTTCTCCACACGAAAGAAGCGGAAGTGGTTGGCATCGATGGGTGCATTTTCACAGGCAATTAAACTCTGATAGGGATATATTGGCCCATTTGTTTCATCAAAATTATTTGGATTGGGCTTAGGTAAATTGATTTTGAAAGCAGTTTTTTTGAGAGCTGGATCATCATGGTCTGTGCGTTGATAATCTATCTTGCTCAGGTATGGCTGGGACACTCCAATAATATTAGGGTTCATTTTGGGAGCTGAGGGAGCTGCCTCCAGTTCTTCACCACCCATAATGGCAGTGACATATGCTGTGTAAGCATCAGGCCTTTGAGCATCACAGAAGGCAGGCAAGCAGGCTCCGTTGGGTCCAGTTATAACACTATCAAAGCGGCCCCATGCCCTAGGATTGGAAGTGTAGCCGGGCTTGGGCTCCAGGTTGATGAGGCTGATGACAACTCCTTCAAGCTGCTCACTGGGTAGGAACTTGTCACTCATGTATGCTCGCACTTTCACATAGCAGCGGCGGTTTTCAGGCACATCCAGATTGAAAAGTCTGCGTTCCCTGATTTCCATGTTCCCTATCAGGAACGTGCGCTCTTCCCGCTTGCTCCTTCCATTTCCACCGCCAGTAACCTGACTGTAATGAAAGTCACTCTCCTCCTCCCAGATGCCTGTTTCAGGGTTGAGAGACCACAGCTTCATCTTTGGAATGTGCTCAGGCATTTTAACATGCTCTGTATCCAGCATGACCTGGACAGCCCCTGCCCCAAGAACCTCCTGGTTGCTTTCATCTCTGAAGTCAACAGAAAACATTCCATAGGTCCTGAGAGGAAACATATCCCCTTCATCATCAACAAAGTTCAGGTCTCCTGGTGCAGCAGCAGCAGTGGTGATGTTCCTAGGGTCAAGAAAGGTCACACTGGCTTTTACAGTGCCCTCATAAACCTCCCCACTGTTCTTGTGAAATGAATTTGGTGGTATGACTATTTGGCCAATAGGGTCCTCATCTTTGATCTCCCCCAGGTAGATTGTATTAGTTTCTGCAGAGCTGATGTCAACTGGTTCCTGCTTACGCATCACTTTCACATCGTGGTAGACAGCACCCCCCTTTTTATCAAAGATGAAGACCTTGAGTGTGTCGATGAACTTCTGCAGTCGGTCCACAAAATTCACCACCAGCCTCTCTGTGTCTGGGGACACCTGGATGGTGAAGCTCCCCTGGTATCCGGTGGTCCCCACCCTCTCTTTCCCAATGTAGATGTGCCCAAAGCGCAGGGGTTCACCATTGTCTGCAGCAACCACCCTGCCCCGCACCAGGACCTTGGGCTCCACACATTTCTGGCAACCGCACTCAGTCACTGCCCTGATAGGCAGGGTGTAGCTGCCACAGTTGATCTGCCGAGTTTCCATGCGCTTTACCCCACAGCAGAAGCCAGGGCCATCTCTACAGCGCAGGTCAAAGTCCAGAGAGCCTGCACACTTGTTATGGGGGCAGCGTCCAGCATCATAGAACCTGGAGTTTGTTCCTGGCTGCACACAGTCTACTGGCAGCTTGATTAAGTGACTCTCTGGGGTGGACACACAGGCAGGTTTATCTTTAGCTGTAAGACAAAATTCATAGAATTAACATGAAAGTCTCTTCCTTTAAACCAGAATGTAGAAAATGACTTCAGCCTCCAGTTTAGTCCTGACAATAGTTTCAAGTTTGCAATGAATGTGCCTTCTTTATTGCTAAAATGAGGTGTAAGGACTTAAAACCACACATTTTTCCAGAATGGCACTGAATATCCAGTTTCACAAGCTCAGCTCACCAACAGCTAAATCAAAAACAAGCATTCTACAATAAATTGTTCCAGCAGCTGTTTTAGGAAGCTGTTTCCTCTGGGCTTTTCTTTTGTATCAATGCTTCACAGATTTATTGATTGTTAAATCACATAGGTATCTCATATTCACTGATACAACATTTGTCTATCCACATACTGCAAAGATCAGTGAACCTGTGCAGCATCTACTTCAACTTGGTTAAAAATCCCACAATAACAAAAAGACAGTGAGAGAGCTCGAGAAAAAAACATGACAGCAGCAAGACAAGAAGCACCAAAGCAAAAAGAAAGAGGGGACGAAGGAAAATGTGGATCTTATTTAGTTGTGGGTCACTGTTTGGCAATACTGTATGGCTGAGAAATCATAGCTGCATCCCAAGTCAGTGCCAGATGCAATACCTTTGTTTACATTACAATCCCGCCCCAATATAAGAGATTCTATTGCACTGTTATTGCATCCAGTCCCCCAAAAACACTCATAAAGTGTGGCAGGTACACTGACAGTATTGCATGTCCTCTTGTGATTTTCAAAGATTAGACTGTGGGCAGGGAAGATAATATCACCCATTATATTCTGTTATCCAACATTTTGGGGTGATAAATGGAAAACTTCATTTTCTCATGCTGATGTGTTACTGAGGTTGGTTCCCCAGCTTCACAGTTGGGCATCAGAGAGAAAGAATAATTAATTATCCCTCTCGATAAATTGCTTGTCAGTAGAACAGTTCCCACGCATGATATCGTGGTTGAGATGGCAGTCCAATATTCTCCTCATTTCCGAAACAAATGGACTACAGCTGACGAAAAGTAGGGCCTAATCAACATGATGTGCTAGTACTGCATAGACTAGTGATTTTTTGTGTATATAAAAAGATATTGCCTCTTTTTCCTGTATAGTTTGTG
Organism: Megalops cyprinoides; assembly: GCF_013368585.1. Classification (NCBI taxonomy): domain Eukaryota; kingdom Metazoa; phylum Chordata; class Actinopteri; order Elopiformes; family Megalopidae; genus Megalops; species Megalops cyprinoides. Next base: position 41,631,382 of record NC_050584.1, read on the forward strand.
CTGTCTTCCTGTATAGTTTGTACTTGTAAAGGAACTGTTATACACAAGTGTAAAACTAAAGGAGCCACACTGGACTTACAGCAGCCATAGCAAAACTGGTTTTCCTGAGAATCTCAGCGTTCCTAGTTTTATTCATTGGAACCCATTTCTCATTCTGTAATGATTCAAAAGCAAACTGTTCTTTCTCAGGAAAGCCTGTGCTGATTGCTTTAGCACACTGCTCCACAGACCCTTTTGGTCGATCTATGTCTCGACTAACAAGCATCAAGGGAATTTGCACAATGCATATCTATCCCTCACGGATGTGGAACCGCATACTTGTCTGACTTGACAAAAAAAGAAACTGGATTTATTGACAATCTAGGATTTCACTTCAATGTGCAAAGCACTAGAGAAGTGGGATTTGGGGTTTTACTGTAGCTACAGTGATCTCTTGGAGAAAAAATCTTTGTTTGGAAAAGGTTCATTTCACCAAAGTAAACACAATAAAACCTTAGTGTTGCTCACATTGCCAGATATTAAAGGTCCTAAGGTCCCTTGAGTACAAGTACAGGTATATATTTTATTATTTAGGCAATTAGACCTACCAACGACAGTGAGGAAGGCTGGAGAGGACTTAATGCTGCCCGTTTCACTGCTGGCCTTGCAGTGGTATTGTCCAGTCTGCCATGGCTTGAGGTCCCTCAAAATCAAGTCCTCCTCATATTTGTACACCTTGCGATCCAACAATGTTCCATTATGGTACCTGGAAATGGATGCATGTCTATATTTTATGGAAAGCTGACCAGCTGGATACACAAGCTATCAAAAAGGAAAGCTATGCACCCTACCACACACACATATACACACACAGGTCTTTTTCTTATGACAGACAAGCTTATTTCTTACTTGAGACAAAGCAGAATGTACTTAGCCAAAAAAACAAGGAATGAGTTTGCTGAAATAGTACAGCTACTGTGTCTTCCTATGTGTCAGCTTAGTGTATGGATTTTTCTCTGGCAATTATACAAGCCCAGACATGCTTAACCTCACCAGTAGTACTTGTCAGGTGTTGGCATCCCTGTGGCTTTGCAGCAGAACGTCACACGCTGCCCTTCATACCGCACTTTGTCCTCTGGATGCTTCACAATGTAAGGTTTCTCTGCAGACAGCAAACAGACAGCAAAAAGGCACATCTTCACAGCCTGTTTTAGCTGCTTTGAATGATACCACCGAGGCATCTAATCTTATAAAATGTAATCTTGCCTGCAGCTTCAGCTATTATGGAATGTAGCACTTATCAATCTATAGTTATGGGAGTATACTGAAAATATTGGACAACTTATATTTGTTTTAACTACTGCAGAAACTCTTAAAAGTACATTCCTTTGTCTCTCCTGTGGCATGTCTGACTGTTTTATATACTTTTCCCACCATCTACACATTGTGAATAAATAGTCACACCAATCAACCTCAGAACTCAAGGTCACTCTACTGTAACTAAAAGCTGCATTTGAGCAAGGTTCAGCCTTCCTGCAGGACTCACCCGATGACATCATGACTGCCCGTACCCAGGATGTTCTGGTGCTGTTGCTGTGTGTGGGGATGGTCAGAGGGGCATACTTTTCCCTCTGGATGTTGATGAGGGTCTGATTGCTGGGGCAGAACCCAGGGAGTTTGAAGAGCCCCCTGGCATCTGTCTGGGCACGGATGAGCTTGGGCTGGCTTGCGAGAGAGATTCGAGCTCCGGACACAGGGACACCGGTCAGGCTGAGGACCTCACCCTGTAGCAGGTGACCCTCACACACGCAATGACTGCAGTCTTCACTGGGGTGGCCCTCGGGACACACACGCTGGCACACCACTGCATACACACACACGCGCACACACGCACACACATACAAAGGAATATTTACTGAAACATACTCATCTACCCTTTAATTAAGGAGAGGAGGGTGTGACAAATTGGGAAGGTGTGGGGGAGAGCATCTATGTTCTAGTTGGCTGATGTTACCTGGACAGGGAGATTTCCCACACTTTTGGACTTCTGCAGGACGTCCCACGCATTGCACCTTGTCTGATGATCTCACGCAGGTCCTCTTCCTTACCCTTCGACCCCTGCCGCAGGTCACCGAGCAGGCACCCCACGGACCCCAGGGACTCCACTTGGCTTCAAGTTCATCAGAAAAAAGGTTGGTGGGGGTGGGGGGGGGGGGTGGATGGGTAGGGAGAATAAGCTGTGGCAGGCACAACTGAGAGACCAGAGTCAGGCACACTGTCAGCCAGGTTTAAGGGTCTCTGTGCTGAATGACTGGACAGCAGGGCCTGAGCATTTCAAGAGGACTCCCTTGCTGAGAGCACCATGTGGACAGGGAGTCCCTGCTGGAGTCTCCCAGGGAGCAGTGGATACTGGCAGACAGCCCTGATCAAAGCCCTTAGGGTTCATTCACATTAGAGGTGTGTATAATGTACCAGCTAATTGAAAGCACCTCATGTCATGAACAGTGAGTGTAAAGGGATATGTCACTCCAAAACTGCTTTTATGTGTAGGAATGAAAACTGACAGTGCATATGCAATCTGAATTTGTAATGTTTTCCTGCTACGTATATATGGAAATTTCTTGTGTGGTATTCAAATTCAGACAGACATGTTATTTTTGTATTTTAAGGTCAAATATTCTGTGCAATAATATGTTGCAGGTGTGTTAATCTGCCCACACCCTGGCTGCTGGCTGTTACCTTGACAAGGTGGGGTGGCGCACGCCCTCCTCTCTGTGTGAGGGCCTTCGCAGGGTGGTGTGAGCAGCAGGGGCAGGGGCTGTTTGCTCATGCACTTGCGCTGACGAACCTGGATGCCCACGTCGTTGCAGGCCGTGGCCGAGCAGGGACCCCACGCTGTCCATTCCGTCCAGTAGGCCTGCACTGTACAAAGGACGCACGTAGCAAAGGTGAGCTCAGGCTCCCACCCACACTCTCCACCTCACTGCACCTGCCTCTCCAGCATCCTCTACAGTTTGACCGCATTTGAAAGACATAAAGCCACTCATCACCAGAAAAGGTTAGACAGGATCGGGTTCCACCATGTGAAGGGGAACGTGCTCCTGACCATGAGGAGTGACTGAAGTAAGGTATGGCACCTGGTGGACACTGGAAGCGCACGTGGTAGTTGGAGCAGTGGCGGCCGTACGGCTGCTCTTTGTTAATGCACCAGAACCCCTTCTCCAGGCTGGAGTGCACCACCTCCCCCGTGTCTGCAGCCGCCACCCAGTCCGTGGTGCGAGCCTCCATGGCTACGGGCCGTGCGCACACCCGCTCCCGGTAGTAGAAGCGGATGGCCTCCAGCCTCTCGTAGTCTCCGTTCCCTCCGGGGTGGTCAATGTTGAACCAGGACGTCCACTCGGTCACTCCTGCCCAAGTGCCAGAGAGAGGTCTTAGTCAGACGGGAAAGCTGTCACAAGCAGAACACGCTTTTGTGGTTTCACTGATCGATGCCAGTCAGTGTGTCGCTTCCCACAGCTCCTACCACAGATGCTGTGAGCCTTTGTACAGCTGCTGTCAGCCACAAGCTCAATTCTGTATGGTTGCAAAGCTGTAGGGAACAATCTTGTGGCAGCTCAGTGACAACATACCACATATTTTTTCACAGAAATATTTATTGCATCATTTGAAAGATACCCTTGGGAGGCTGCGTGAGCAAACTGTGGAGATTTACGAGAGGAAGTTGTCAGGAAGTTAGTTGTCACAGAGGCCACTTGAGTCTGGACCCGCTGACTCTCTCAGCTGAATTGAAAACACTTGCAAAATTTCAAACTAGCATTTTAACCTTTCGGTCTTTGCACTTAGCCTCAGTTCAAGTTCACTTCCTGCCTTAAAGCATAATTTTGTAATGCTCAAATTTTAGAATGTATTATTTCTCAATCCCATCTTACTTGAACTTACTTTTGGAGTGTAATGGGGTTTTCTGATCATTTCTAATTTACTCATGGCATTGATAATCATGCTGTAACACTACATGAACGGAGCAAGCATAGGGGTGGTCATCCAGAACACTGAAAGGGAGACTACAGTTGATAGATTAGTAATATGCTGATAAATCAGTGGACAGTGACCTGTAGTCTGTGGCTCCAGGAGTGTGTTATAGGCCAGTTTTCTGCCTCTCTCCGTCTGGCTCCACATCCTGAACTGTGAGCTGTTCCATGCGGGATCTGTGTGAAACAAGGGAGAATCCATTCAGACAGGACAGCTCTATCCGCATGGCTACCCTTGTAACAGCGACCTCGTGTGTCTGTCCAACGTATTAACTTCATTTATTGGCAGCACGGGATTCACAGATGTGTGTGCATTGCTTTCAGCAGCAATATGCGTTAGAGCGGTCTGTCTGCGACACGGTTCTCTCATTTCACAACTGTCTGTGAACGTGAGGTGTGTTTCTGTCTGGGCCCTCATTATGGGGGAGGTCTCCGCGAGACTCTTAATCTCAGTTCACAGCCCCTGGCTGTCTGTCTGTTCAGGGGTCTATGTCTGAGCGCCATCAGATCATGAGTGTGAACTTGGCCTCTTTCCTGCCCCCACAGCTAGAGGTGCTGCTGGCTTTGTCTTGCGAATGTGCCTGAGCCCCTGATGAGATCTGATTCCTCTGCTCAACAGAGAGAGCATACAGCTCCCACCCCGCTGCCACTCCAGACCTGGGGCTTCTGGGCCCTCATTGAACACTGTCCAGTCCCATTAAGGGCTCTGGCACACATGGAAAACCACTGGTCTATGATTACATCTGAAGTGTACTTTTTCGGCAGGTTCACTCCTTCTCATCTATTTTAAGATAACCAGGGGCACAGCTTTGCACTGGAGTCTTTACAAAGGAATGGGGCAGAAAAGAGGCTGTCAGGGACAGGTGAGGAGCACATTCCTCTTTCCCCCTGGGAGTATTGCGGTTGTACTATGGAGCACACATGCAAGATTTCTTCTTCAAAACACAGCCCTTTGTTGTATGCCATAGGCTCCAAACCCTTTTATAAATGAACATGTCTTCATCAATAAACACAGCGCTGTGAGGAGACAATCTGGAAACAACTGAGAGAAATCAGCGCTCATAAAACCATCCTTTATAAGTGACATGGCCAGCAAATGCGTCCAAGCCATACTTCCTTCCCTTGAAATAGCGCTGCAGCCTTGACAGTGAATCATTAGCCCTGGTATCTGCAAAGCACGAGCCAGACAGGCAAAATGAGGAGAGCTTTTTAATCCTTCACTGCAGAAACACTGTTTTCTGTGTCAGCATTGAAGCTGCCTTCCCCCTCACCTGACCTATTCATTAAGCCCAGACAATGCACTCTCAGCATTTTGGTCAAGTCAATTCATCGCTCCCACCCCACTACATACGACTCAGTGTGAGGCATGAAACGGGTAGCAAGACCAACACTCAACACCCTTATGGCACATGGGACTGTTGGTGCCTGAGAAAGCCATTCTCTCTGTCTGGGGGAACGCTTACTGCTTTAGGAGATAGGTTGCTGAGTTTATTGCAGAGATACAGAAAAACGCCCCACACATGGTCTTCCATCAGTCCCATTTTACTAACTTTTATGGCCTTTCATTGTGCTTTTTTGTAATTCCAGCTCATTTTATTTCATTTTTAGTTCATGTGACTGTTCTTGCGTCAGTAGGTCACCCCTGTAAATACCACATCATAACTGGAAAAAGCAAAATGAAGAGAAGTATAACCATTTCATCATCATTGTTGTGGGGAAAGCTTTCTGTAACCCTTTTGTTACCTGTAGCAAGGTGTTTATGTAACAGGGAGATTATGGACAGTGATTCATAACTAGCTGAATGTTTCATATTATGGAAAATAAATAATGGGTAAATGAACATCATTAAAACTGCCTTTCCTTGGTAACGTCACAGAATGGGCAGATGAACAGAACCAAATGTGTCCAAGTGAACTCTGTGCAACAGATGTGCTTGTCTCACATCCATCTCACATGAGGGTTTTTTCCCTTCTGTAATCTTTATTAGATGAGCATAACACTTGCATTCAAAATGGTAAGATGTAAATACACAGTATGAATTCATATCAGCCAAATTTCAGTTTTGCATCAGGGTAATAAAAGCCGTGAAACATTAAATTGCCATGATGTGAATCACAAAAATGATGTGCACGACAGAGCCAATGACACACTTGACAGACAAGTGCAAATACCTTGCTGGGACTCTGAATGACATCATCACGTTGAGTGGCAGTGACCTCCTAAGGTCCTAGACTGTGGCTGAAGGTCTGTTTTTTGTTCTTGTGTTAATTTGTATATCCAAGCCAGCAGTGCATGTGTTAAAGAGACAGTGAACAAGCGCACACTTACTTATTATTTCACAATTTTGGACTGGGAATGGGAAAATGAAATCATTACCTTGTTTAGGTTTACGAGAGCAATTTACAATACACATAAAGAGGACTTATGTGTGAGTATATATTTTATGCTGAAGGGACGTCATTGCTCAAACATCAGTAATCCAGGTGCACACCCTTGTGGTTCCAGTGGTTGACTTTATCACTTAAAATTCCTTTGTGTTAATGTTTCCCTGTTAACACTTTTTATTGTAATTTTCGAGTGAATGATTTGATATGTGTTTTTATGCAGCTGGTGTATAATCAGCTTTTCAACAGCTCCAAAACGGTTGAGTAGGATGTCATTAAAATTAAACTGTGCAGAGAAAAACTTACTCAAGTCTGCACCTCTGGTTGATTTTGTAGCAGGGTAGTGCTGTCCTAAAACATGAGGCCCATTGGTCAACCTGGTGTTGATCCATCTCTGACCTAACTGAGGGTCTAATGAAAATCTCAACATGGAAAATAGACACTATGTCTGTGATTATATAGCATGAACAATGGAAACAATACATTAGTCAGAAACAGTGTATCTCAAGTCTTACATACAACCCGCATCTGGCTCCTTAAAACAGACACATGAGTAGGAGGAACACTAAGCAATTTTTGAATCAGTCCCTGTATTTCCTCTACATGCGCTAGCAGGTAGCTTTGCCGTTATGTTCATGCCTAGCATAGATGCACCCAGCATTTTCATTATTTTGGGACATGCTATTTAAGGTGCACGTTCACCCTATCAGAAGGTCCATTCTGATGCTGTGAGCTGTATGGTAACGTGGCACACAAGAATAAACAGTCTAATAATAACACAAAGACTTTTCTCAAAACATTTTCTTTTTAAGCGACTCTTGCAGTCTGCAAAATTGAGCATTCACATTTCACCTTTGCCAGAAGCTAATAAAATATTGAAAAAAATTAACTTTTGCACAGAGAGGGTTCAGTCAGATTAGACAGGGGTCTGTGCCAGATTTGCACTGGCACTGGTACAGTCCTTTCAGCAACTCTGGCTTGTTCATCTGAATGCAGTTCAAAATACTCCAGATCTTAACAAGAAAAAAAAAATGTCAAACACTTTTCTGTGTTATGTAAGTCTTTGGATAAACGGTGGTTGCTCAAAGTCGCTGTGTGGATTCAGGCATATCATAGTACAGCATTTAAGTGCAATAACAGAAGTGTGTTCAGAAGTATTAGGGCTCCAGAGCAGTCCACCAGCCCCCATGAATTTAGGTAACAAGGAGATATTTATATAAAATAAGATGCATTTAATCTAGAGAAGGACTTAGGCAAACTCATGGAATATTGAATACTGTCCTCTGCACATCAATGTATCAGCAAATGTATCTTTGTCACTTTTTTGGAGACAGCCCTATGAGTTTGGCACAGGACCAAATGGAGGTGGGCTGCCCTTTCTGGCTCTCCCCAGTATTGGACTAGAAGCCACAGGCTGAACATTCCCGAACTGCACGAAAACTCATATCGCTCTGTATCAGGAGCATCTGTACGCCATTATTCTAAATGTATTTTCCCCTCTGACACTAACGCTAATGATGCAAATCAACCTCATGACTCTTTGTGATTAAGGAGAAAAACAGCAGTTTTTGGTTGTTACTAGGATTTTCAGCTGGTGATGTATTCCTGCTTTAAGCTAATAAAGAAAAAAAAAACATATTTTAGAGCTTTTTCCAGTACCACGTACAATAGATGCTGAGGAACTATTCATTGTTTATAACTAAATATTAACTTTATAACTGACAAGCAACACTATAAAAAGTAACACTAAAAACGAAAAAAAAATCAATCAATGGATCGAAATACAAATTAGATAGAGAATGGAAATGATATTAGCAGTAATTACTTCCTGAATAAATAAACATTAGCATGGTAATATGGGAAAGACTGAAATGACGTATTTCAATTGATTGGCCTTGATTGTGTGATTAATGTGAATCTGAGGGCTTTCCTTTGATCCACTCTTTCATTCTCTCATTAGAGTGATTGCTGTAAATGTCCGCTGCTGGGGAATCTGGATCACAGAACATCGGCCAGCATATCTTAAGGTAAGCATCTGGAGAATTAAGCTCTTGAATGAGGCAGATTAAAGAGCGGCAATATTTTCTTTGGATGCTTAAAGTGGCTTCATCATCTGTGCTGGACAATCTTTGTACCAAGGCTGCCCAGCACGCCTGACTACTGCTTGTTACAGCCTCATCGAGTGGTATCTGGTTATTTAAAACGCTGATTTAAATCTCGACTTAACTCCAGCAATGTCAGATACATTGTTCCATTTCAGCTGCACACAGCATCCAGGAGCAGCTGTCTACTCAGATTGGAAAACAGGTCGTAAATTCATAACAAGAGAAATAAGAGAGTGATAGACAGACAGACAGTGACAGAAAGAGAGAAAGAGTGGTGGCATGTGCTTTGTCTTATTTCTGTCACTCTGTGGCATGTCCTCTTAAATTCTCGCCTCTGTACCTTCTGTTGACTTTAATAAGCCTCCATTAGAATAGCATTTTGGGTACAGAATGTTAACACACTTCCTCTCAGGCAGGCAACATAGCAAACAGTCTTTCAACAATGAATGACAGTTCAAATGTCATAGCTGTTGAGACATATCAATGTGAAGTCAGAGTGAACACTTAGATTGTTGCCTGCCTTTTCACTTGTTATGACTTCAGTTGGAGGATTTGAGAAAGAAAGGAACGGAAGGCTTTTAAAAACGAGGCATATAGCCCCCTATAGTGTACTGGTTTGTGGGATTTGTTCAGTGTTAATAACAAGCAGGGAAATATTTCATGAGTGGCATAATTCATTGCCTGTAAGACTTGGACAGACAGTCACAAATGGTAAAACAATAACTCAGTGGGAACCCTCCCACATAATTATAAGTAGACATTAGCACTTAAAGTAATAAAGCAGAGGACTGTCTGCTTAACCAAAATAATTCATCTGGTATCCGAGAATGCAGGAGTTGTCTTATACCATCCTTCTGCTCTCTCTCTCTCTCTCTCTCTCTCTCTCTCTCTCTCTTTCTCTTGCTCTCAACACACACACACACACACACACACACACACACACACACACACACACACACACACACAGGACTATAATGACTCTGGTGTGACAGTGAGCTGTGATGATAACTTGTCAACAGTGCTTAACACCACTCATGGAATCCCCTGTCAGCTGGATGTGCTCACTGATCTCACTGGCTGTCTGATGATTTACCTACTACTCCAACAGCGACTTGCTCTGAGACAAATATTCACTGTGGAGATGGCTCATTACATAACTGCATGTCACTGAGTCATAAAAACGTAACGATGTTGCATGTTATTTAATAATACTTTTTAGAGGAAATACAGATTTCATATGTGGATGCTAGAAATTCAAAATTTTGAGAACATAAAGATGCACATGCAAAAACAATAGCTTCAAGACTGGATGAGTTGTGACAGTGTAATGACAGCATGTGATTAAATAATAATTTCTTTGATCACATACCTGAGGAACAAGAATCTCGTATTGTGATGATACTTTTGAAATGACAGTCACATGAAATATATATATATTCACTATGATGAATACTTAATTAACCATTAAAAATTCTCTTAAGCTGGCAATGTCAATAGATATTGCTCCTCCAGGGCTTCAAGCTTGAGAAATAGTTCAATATTTCAAGATCTGTCTTCTATGTACTTTGAAACAGATAAAAAAAAAAAACAATTGGCAAATGTATATCAACGGGTAAAGTAAAGAATAAGTCTGCTACTAATTTTTTGACAAGGAGAAATATTTAAACTGTAAAATTTTTGATAGAAAAAAATTCACACAACATACCTTGTGCCAGTGCCGCTGCAAGCAGGATAGGCAGACAGAATGTCACCTTCTTTACGTCCCACATGGTGCCACTCTCAGTGTCTCCCTGCGGCAGTTTATTTGTGTGAATCTCTCTCTGAAGAAAGGTAAAAAAACACCCCTTTTCCAACTTTCTTTATATAAACATAAAAAACCTTGAGGGATATCAGCTATAGGACGTCAGTGTTGGCTGAACAGCTTGCCCTGTCCTTTAACACTGGGTAATGAGAACTGTGAGTTGCACTGAAGTCAGAGGTTTAAAAGAAGGGACATCATGAGCACAGTCCAATCCAGCCCCCCTCTGCTTGTCATTGGCCAGCGTGCAATAACATCTGTGTTCTACTGATCACTCCCCCAAAAAAAAGAAATGGAAAAAAGGAGTGAAAATAACTCCAAACAAAAAAGTGGGTGTCTCGGTTATTGATTGTGGGAGTCTTGTTTCCAAATGTTCAAGGTCGGGCTGTTCTTGTTATACCTTTTAAGCTTCCTTTAACCAACTTCTCCATCTGCTCTCAGGAGAGCATTTCTGCCAGGTATTTCCTAAACACATGTGCAAATAAGGAGAGGATTCCTTAAATTGATTTACAATCAAGAGGGAAAATTAATAACATCACACTGCCATATACAGTATGCTCAGTTCAATTATTTTGTCTTTCTTTTGTAAATACAGAAAAAGTGTAACTAATTACAGGTTTCATAAATAAACCCAGTAGTATATTTGACCTGCATGTCTGTGGATTTGTTATGACGTTGCCCTCTTAATGAGTCTCTTTTTTATGACATTTTTATGTCACTTTTCCTCCACATTTCAAAGGGACAAAAACTGAATGCTGGCTTTATGATGATTCAGATTTAGCACTAGTTATCATAAAGACATATACATATATTTAGATCACTATAGCTAATGTTTGATCATGCTCAAATCCTGTAGACTGCACCACAGTGGTGTTTTCATTTTGCTGACATGTAAGAACAGTTCTGTGCACTCCTCCGTCTATGACTTTGACTGAGAACAGACCCCTGTACCTTCTGTGTAGTGTCAGGCATCATGGCAATAGCAGATGGTCGACTTCTGCTAAGGCTTTGTAACTTTAACAACTGCTGATTGCGCTGTGCTCTGCTGCCCGGGGAGGAAGTGGCGTCATATGGCATGCCATTCAATAAACACTACAAAACATTGTTAGACATGCTTATGAAATGGAGTAAACGGATTAGCTAGAAAGACATCATTAGCAATTGTAATGAAGCTCAAGACAGTCTTTTGCACTTGTAGTTTAGTCTCAAACAAAATGACCTCCCTGTTTTTAAAATGTATTTGTTATTTTTAGGTGTATTTATTTTTAATGCACATTGATAAATTCAGAATTTTTGTAGTAGATACCTTTTTCATACTGTGCATTTCTCATTACATTGTACATATATACAGCTGGATATTTCAGATAGCTGAATTTGGGTTAAGCACCTTGCTCAAGGTTATATTGAAAGTGGTACACCTTGCAACTGTGGGAATCAAACCAACAACCTCCACAAAAGCCCAATCCAACTCTACAAGACCAACACTTTTGGTCACAGTAAACCACACTGAGGACTCGGATGGTAAAAGGATTTTTTAGGTAATGGTTAGTATGTCTGGCATGATGTTTGTGATGAATTTAAATAATCAAGATTTCAGAGATGTATGCCTTTTGTTAATCATGCAATTGGATCCTTATGATTGTGATTACTCTTGTATATAGTAATTTTACTTTGATCATCTTTTCATGCATTTCTCAGCTAATTACACAGATTACAGGGGGATTTTTTCTATTAAAACCACCACTGAACTTTAGGTTCTGAGAATAAAACATGGACGTTTCTTGGCATTAAATATGTGGAGGTACAAACTGTGCAATCCCTCAAAATATGGCTGCTTGCTGCACTACAATTAGCATGCATGGATTCACTGATGAGTGAAGATCAAAAAGCATCCCTCTTCCTGCTACATAAGCACTTTCATGAATATGCAGGCCTACTACGATTTTCTGCTTTTTCTCATCACCTGATCCCAGCACTGTGAAGACAAGACAAGAAATTAGTTCAGTTTCATGAGTTATCATTACTGTTTTCTTTGTTCACATCTACACTTCTCTGTAATGGCCCATGCTTTCATACCCTGAAGGGCTCTTGAAATCATATGGTAATTCCACTGCAAAATTTTGGCTTGCAGTTCCAAAGTATTCAAAGGAACTGTTTCAGTCTACCTCACTTGCCCTAGATACCCAGCCATTTGACAGCTGTAACACCAATGTACCCTAACGAATCAACATTCCATCACAATGACCTGGAATCCCACCCACAATGTTAGTCTTTAGCAGGCTCTCTCAGCCTTTCTCAGGCCTAAGCATACTACCTCATACATAATCTATACCATACTCTTCTCAAATGTATACATTTCGGCTTCTCTTCTCATGTTGTGACTATCACTGCAGTTATGACAAACATTGGTTTATCAAATAATTCCATTCCAGAAGGTCTTTGCACCTCAAAAAACATTTCTTAAAAGGCCTGTCTCCTTGTGTGTTGCAATTCACCCTAGTTCATCAATAATTTATGCATATGGAGGCTTTAAAAATGCTTCATTTTGGAAGTGTTATGGTATTTTTAATGACCACCTTTGTCCTTAACTTTCACTAATAAATTTCCGCAAGTATTATGTTTTCCATTCCTTAAGCTGCGGATACACACTCCCACTGCTTGGGTAAAAAACACTGGTGGCTGAACATCATCTGTGGTCACCGTGGTGTGTCTCAGATGTAGTCTGTACTCATCCTCCATTGATGGTGGTTATACCTGATTCAACATGTAGAATCAGTGTCAGCAACTGGCAAAATTATTTATCAAAGGCTGTCAGCAGGCCCTGACTGACTATACCATCAGAGCACCTCGACCAACCATCCCCAAATCTACACAACATTTTACATTAATCTCAGCATCTGCCAGTCTAAGTAAACACATTCACAAGAATTTTACAAAAGCAATCTGCATGATTTTTATGTCCATGCTTTGAAAGACAGAGCATTGTGCTTAGACTGAATCTTCTGTTCTCCATTGTAAAACAAATGCTGACATAGGCCCACAGCTTCAAAGGGAAAAAGAAATGTGATCCACCCATGTGGACACCTTGCCTGAGGCATCCACTGGCATTTCATATCAGCACCTCAAGATCACTTCTGTCTCCAGGTGCTCATGACACTCACAGTGACTTACAGGAGGTCAATCCAGAGAACAGACTTCCAAAGCAAACAATAAAGTTACATTTATTACCATGTTTCAGCAACCATATGCTTTCACCTTGACCTTGAGCCTTTCTCTTTTACGATAATGACGTAATGTGGAAGACCTATGGGGGGAATTTCCATCTACTGTAACTCCATATGCATGTAGCCACTCCTTGCTGTTTTGAGACAACAGTTGTGAATCCTTCATGTTTATTTTTAGTGAATACTTGATAGGACAGTTTTTTTAACCTGACCTTTTTTTATTTTAATGAAGATGTAATGGAAGTGATTTGGGAAACATGCTCCAATAATACATTATCATAATATCACTTCTTTTGTGGGTGACTCTCTAATACTGTTATTATTAATGTTATTATACAATACAACTATGAATAATGACTAACAATAACAATGATACAAAATATTGATGCGCAATGACTTGGGGCACAAAATGGCCACTCCTAGTGATGAATGGTGTCATAAATGTAATGAGTAAAACATGTTCTCCAAGTCTTCTGATCTGAATGTACAGGATATAGCTTACTGGACACAATATTATAGTAAATTATATAAAGAACAATATTCCATCTGTCTTGTGTGGCCAATAACAACAAATTGTGGAACAGTAAAACATCCCATAGACCTGTGTAAATGTGTCAAGGTTTATGACATTTTCACATTGTTTAATTGTACATCCACATTGAAGTCAATGCCTTATATTTATTGGCCCATGGTGGCCATTTTTTTGCATGCATCAACTTTCCCAAAATCATGTCTTTTTAAGTCAAATTTACGCAATTTTGCAAATTGATTGATGTATGACTTTCATGTCATTTGACTTTTCCTTCTTAATTGAGACAGGTATTGAAAGCAGCTACACACAAGGTCATGCATACCCAATTTCATGTCTGAGATATGCTTCATAAAAAGAAAACATTTACTTATTATTTAGCAGGATTAAACATGTTAAAACAAATTTTCAAGGTATTTCAGTTGAAATCACATGCAGGTTTTGTTCCTGTTTTGAATGTCAGTTTGGTGAACTGCATATGAAAATGCTGTCTTTGAAATATGAAATATGACTAATGAAATATGATTACCAATACCATGCATGATATCAAACACTGTGATTTTTCAGAACATTAACTAAATAGACAATGTCCACTGGCACTGCTCAGGCTCAGAGGAAGGAACAGAGAAGCACAAATATTTCTAGAGCATCTTCCTGTAGTTACAGCCAAAGACTGTTTGATAGAAAGATATTCTGTGTGTGTACATGTCAAGTTGTTGTTGTGACAGTAAGGTGACATTAGTAATATTGTACAAGGCATTTCCATTTTTGGGTAGTATTAACTGGTGTATCATATTGCAATTGTAAAAAAAGGACCATGCAATGTTTATTTTAATTGAATCAAGTAATGCCCCAGCACTGTAGGTCTGCAGTATTTTAACCTCTTGAAATAACAGTTGGTATGGTCAGTCCCTATTCCTAGCTTCCTACCTGGCCATCGGTAGGTAGGACTGTAGCTCATGTGGCATCCTCCAGAACCACTTTAGCCCTCCAGTGTCCTGAGATATCCTTACATCTTCTGTGTGCACTCTTTTTGTGTTCTCCCCACTCTGTCACATATTGATTCAAATGTGCTGTATGGTGTCAAGAAAAATTTAAGCGTTTGTGTTGTTTTATGGCTTTCATACAATACCCCCCAAAACCTCCCTCACTACGACTGTGATGCTCAGTGTCTCAAAATTCATCACTGTAATGTTGATAAATAACCTTTAAGCATTCACAAACACACAGAAAAAGTTTGATGACTTACTAAGACCTTTTAATTCAACTAAGAGTAAACCCTACAACTGCTTAAGACAAGAGTTTAGTGTTTGGATAGAGGAAATATAGTACTGGAGAACAGAGAATATAAATACAACCAGAGAAAGTCTTCTATGGCTGAGGACTAGAGCTGTTTTACAGGTGCTGTGGACATCAAAAACTTCAATCATAATAATAAATAAATAAAAATCAATGACTAACGGTGTAAAGTATCTATGCAGCAGAACATTGAAAACATTTCGCAGTTGAGAAAATGAACTTGTTTACTTGCAAAGGAAATTAAAAAAAGAAAATGCTGCAGTCAACATGAACAACCTTCAAACTATTTGCAAATTTACTTCATATAACTCAGACCACTCACAGATTCTAAATATAGTCTCTCTATTGTTTTTAGCATATAAAGCAAACTCTGGCCAGGCCACAATATGCTCCAGACTCATATGATAGAGCACAGTAACAATATAGCACGGTAACAAACTGTAGGATAAAAAAAGGTGTTTACATTTTAGCGTTACTTAAGGAGAGAACAGCTCAGGGGCGTTTGCTACAGTTCTATAAAACAGTCTGTGCTGGGAAATTCTGGCAGATTGAGCTCGTATTTCTTCTGGATGTCATAGGGCAGGAAGCGTCCGGCAAGGAAGTGCTTCCCCGGGAAACTCGCAGCACACTTCTTTGGTGCTGTGAGGGAGATGAGGACTTCTGGGTTTATTCCATCTGTGCTGGCCTCATCTGGATCCCAACCTTGATTCATCCGAGAAAGACAGTCATCTTAAACCATGGTCCGTGTACACTGACAAACCATGAAGATGATGTGTCAAAAAAGAATTTACACATTATTTGAAATGAAAAACAGTAATATGGTTAGTAATGAAGACAATGCAAAAATTTCTATGTAGTGAATTTTGCTTGTGGAAAAGAATGACTTTAACATCAAGGATACACAGTTTTGACAAATGTACAATTCGTTATCAAATTTAGTGCAAATGCATGCAGATTGACAGCAATGTTTACATCTTTTGACATGTCCTTTAGCAACAATGTAGCGATAAATTAAAATGGAAAAATATTGACTTTAGAAAATGAGTGCAGTAACATGCCTGCACTAGCATATAAAAAGTAAATATGCAAAGAAAAAAAAAAAAAGTTATTCAAAGCAGGACCACATGACATAAACAAAGGGGCAAATAAATGTCCTGGATACGGTTTAGTGAAAGCCCAGTGTTGTCAAATTTGTGGTTATATTTAATCATTGTCACTTGGTTTACAGTCTTTTTCTCATGAATTTATGACTGTGAGAAAACCTGCACATATGAACACACAGTTCTCTTCCCATTGGTATAAGTCGTAATGGACAAGTATTGTTTAGCCCTCTCATTTAGGTGAGACTGTGAAATATTGTTTCAAATTTATCTCGGAATTCATCCAAAAATACACCATTGCTGTTTTCTTTTGCATACGGTTTCTTGCCTAATTGTCCATGTTGATGACGTTCAGATATGAAGTAATTTACAGCCTAAACTGTGTTCTGAGACTGGAGTGCCTACTAGAACACCTGGAGGGTAACCATTGAAACGCAGGGTGAAAGTTCCACATGTCACATGGTGGAGTAAAACTCTGGGCCTTAATTACATGTTATATATCATAGCTACTCAATTGAACCCGAAGGGAGGGTTCTTAGTCTTTAGAGAGAGCTGAAACATGTGCTTAATTATGGCCCCTCAGAACTAGGGTTAAGTCTATACACCATGATATATAGGGGTGATCAGGGTCTGTGCCTTGATGTAGATGTCTTTGGAGAAATGATGATGGCTGATTAACTTTACCTGAGGGTACGTCCACGCTAACAATCGGGATTTTGACCTGCTTAAGGGTGACCAGGATGCCCGTGTAGGGCTCCCTCACGTCCGTGTGGTCCATCTCTGGGCCGAAGATGGCATCGATCACCAGGTTATAGGCGTCATTTATCAACTGCACCTGAATACACCACAAGTGCAAGTCACAACCTCATCAGCCTGAACATGCCATAGCAGAACAGACCACACCATAACAGATGACAAAAAATTACTTTTTATGGCTTTTATGCAGCATCTATAATAGAAATTATAGAATAATTAATGTATTTTTCATCGAAAATGAATGTGGCAAAAGAACCAATTTGTGTGATCGTTATGCTTTGACAGGAACATTATGAATGTGTCAGTACTGGCTGTCAGTCACCTCTGTTGGAAGGTAGGAGAGGAAGGGGATGTCCATCTTCTCACATTGTATTGTGAAGTCCTGATGCAGGCTGTGAGTGGAGCGCTTAGGGTAGAAGATGGTGGGCTCGTACTCCTAAGAGAGTGAACAAAATACAGAGAGAGAATAGTGTGACCTTTAAAAAAAACATTTGCTGGGACTGCACCAAGGTGGCCAAGGTGTTGAGATGATTTAAGAAAGGGTGTGAGTGTTTGTGTGTCCTCTAGATCTCTGTGATCTAAATCATGTGTGGAGAGTTCTCGCTGTCTGTGTCATGCTCCTGTGGCTCTCATGAGCCATGGGATTGGACTCATCCTCCTCAAGCAATGAAAGGTCAAAGTGAATGAAAAGATGAAATGATGAGACTTGTGCATGCCGATGGCTGGGGACTGTCTCCCACGATAATGACCATGGATCTATAGATAGACAATAAACATACATAGGCAGCGTCTGTTTTGGGTCTAGGCATGTTTTTGTTGTCACGCTAGGCAACAAGTAACAACCCGCCATGGTCCTTTTTTTTTTCTCTGCGGTTGAGTCCACGTAAGGCCGTGTCCCAGGAGAATGATTTCTCTTTCTGCAGGGCTGGCTCCTGGGGCTCTAAATCAGCGGGGCTTTAACACAAGCAGCTGTCGCCTGGGCATCCAACGCCGCGTCTGACCGGGATTTCTGCGCTCGCCAAAGAGCATGGCGGCAGCTGCCTGCGCTGAGCGTTAGGGACACCTCTGCACTCCTGCAGGGATCGTTCATGCCTCCGTCCGCCCCGGGATTACCACGGCCCCTCGGTTCAGCCTCAGGCACGGCACAGGAATAGATACGGCACCGCTGGGACGGTTTTGTTCCCGAAGAAAAGCAAAACAGGGTCACATCCTGTCGCTCGGGTCACAGGTTTGCTCTTGTTCTTCTCGGCTTCGGTACACCCTCACCTGAACTTCCTTTCCATCAAGGCAGGGTTCTTACAGGCAAACTTACACAGCGTGACTTCCTCCTGGTCACGGTATATGAGTAGGCACAGCAGTGGCTTTTGAGGTGAAACGCAGGCTACTTCCAGAGGGCAGAAGCAAGCATTTGATGGTTTTATCTAGTGAAGATTTTGATTCTTTACAGCAAGCAAACCAACCTGTTCCTTTATCCAAAACATTGACTTTTAAAATCATGTTACAGGCAAAGGCTCAAGTAATTTATATCTTCCCAGATATAACAGATGTGTACAGATATGAATATACACAATGCCATTGCATGCAATGCCTCTAGCCTTTAGCTTCGAGCAAAGATATTTACTCTAACAATACACAGTGTTTTGTTTGTTAAGTTAATAAAAGGATATTCAGTAACATTTAAAGAATACACTGTAACAGAGCATTGGACCATGTCATGCATGCATGTCGAGAACACAAAAGCAGATGCCGACACTGTAGCACAGATGAGTAAAACCAATGTTAACATCAGCCATTCTCAACTGCTGGAGGGCAGATGAGATCTACAGGCAATTCAATCTCAATTCCAGCCACTCCTCTGTTGCAATAACTCCCAGAATAACAGCTGAAGAGAGTGCTCTATTTATCTCCAGGACACAATCTGTGCAGATGTGCATTGCCATTTTAAGAACCAAGGGACAGGGATTTCAGCCCACAAGCGTCATGCATTGATCCTGGTTTTCATATCTCAGTAATGATCTTTTATTGGATCAAAATGTACGGAAAAGCTCTATGCATTCCAGCAGCTCTACAATGTCATAAATATCACACTATGACATCCCAGCCCAATACGTACAGTATTTCAACAATTGTACAGATCAAAACAACAATATTTCATCAATATTTTTTCAGCAGAAGATCTGAATGTTCCATGAATTCTGACATATGAAGTACATCCAGCGAACTACTGGATCCACTACTGCTGACAGTGTAGATCAGTGTAGATCAGTAGCTTCCACAGGCCCCTATTCATTCCTTACCCAGTAGGTGTTCAGAGTCGGCACAATGAACTACAACACACCCATTATTTTGGATGCCCTGTGATATGCTGTCGCAGCCCTCTCTATCCCCAGTGCTGCTCCTCAGAACACCCCTCTTATCGAGTCCATCTGCTCCCATGCAGGCTGTGTGGAGAATCTTCGGGAGGACCCGGGGAGAATCGGCTCGAATGCGCTTTTTTTGTGTCCTCGGTCAGACGAATCACAGACGCGGGTGGCGGCTCCACGTGCTGCCAAAAGCGCAGAGGATGCACATGCACAGATTTCTGTGCCTCATGACAGCACCTCTGAGGCTGATCGTACTCCGCCTCTGCCAGTGTCAGGGACTAGACGTACTTTTCGTCCAAGTTGATTAACTGAAGCCAGTATGGCAATGTGACTCATCAGTCCTAACAGAGCCTCACAGCATCTGCTTCAAGTTACGTGAGCTGTGCGCATGGATGTGTCCCTCAGCTGTGCCATGCTGTGGCCATTCTGTGGGAATTACTTACAAATATGCGCAGGTGTCTGGCACACACCAGGCCAATGGAGCCGTTCTGTTCAGGGCCGCAGACCACCAGCACTGTGGGCTGCTTCTTATTCAGAGAACTCAAGGGGAAAGCCTGTGAGGGTAGACAGACAGCAAGGGAGAGAATTTTGTCATGCTTAAAATAAAAAATAACACATTGCCTGCAAATGTAATGAATTCTACATGCAGTGAAAAATGAGCTGTTATACTAGGTGACGGAAACTCCCACTGACTGCAGGAGAGTCTGCCTGTTTGAAGGGCACTAACAGGCTACTTTTTACTACACTGGCACATAAGGCAGATGTGAAAATGTTAAGGACATTTGGGAACTATTAAAGAACTAATTAATTAACTGTTGTAAATGATTAGCACTTCAGCTTTAAGCATTTTTTTACTAGCATGTTATATCCCACAATAATTTATGTAATTTACAGCGAAAAAATAATGTGAATTAGTTTGGCAACACAATATTATGTTATACCAATGCAGCACCCTTGAAATGAATGGAATAAATAGAAAGAGAGAGAAGGATAGAGAAAGAAAGTTAGAGATGACCACTTGCCTTGCAGCCTTCTCCAGCTGCATGCAGGGACACAAAGCCTGTCAGAGAGCCTAGCTCTCCATCACTGTCAACTGCTCTATCCATAGCAGGCACATACTGCCAAAGGGGTTGGCATCCCTGTCTTTTTTTAAAAGCCCAAACTTATTAAAATAACCCTGACAGGATCGGAAAAATACCAGAGTATACGCCACAGGATGTTGACTTTAAATAATGCACTTTCCATGGCGCCCCTAAGCGGACCTGGCTGTGCAGCCCATCTAGCCCAGACTTCCCCAGCCAGGCCTGCAATCTCACAATCTCCGCTTCCCAGGGTTCACATGTACCACGCAACTCATTGACACTTTTCAGGTTTCATTCATTTCAATGTCTCACTATTTCACACACACACACAGACACACACAGTATGTGCCAAATGACTGTTGGATTCAAGGTTTTTCACTTTTTTTGTGCAGGTTTTAACTAAAGCAGCCAAGATGTCAGTCATGAAATATTGAACAGAAAAAAACCCTCAGTGAGGTCAATGGTTTCATTTTTTAGCATCTTACCTTGTGTTTAAGGACCTTGTCAGCAAAAAAGAATCGGTGACATAACACCTTGACTTTCATTGGACTTTGGGAACTATTTGGTTCCTTCCATAAGGGTCCTTTTTAAAAAAATTTTTTTTTTTCCTGAAAAATGTTAAATTAATATCAAGTTCTTAGAAAGATCTACTGCTAAACTTCATAAGGCTTCCACTGCCATGCTGAACTGCAGGATATGGTGGCTGACAAAGTGGCTGGCAAAATTATTTTAAAGACTTTACATATAATTGAACTGTGTCACATTTCAAGATATAGGCCTAGATTCAATTCCGTTCCGTTCCATTGCATTGTCTGATCTTGCCAGATCTTGTATCTTGTATTTTCTTTCCCTTTTTTTCCCTACACTATCAATTACTGATTTAACATCTCAAATCTCATATCATTGAAATACCTTTCTGCACAAGTAGATTTTTCTATTCTATTATTGTTTTTCTTCTTGGAGCCCTCTGTCTTCAGGAAGGAAGTAAAACAAACTGTTCCCCAAAAAATGAAAATCAAGTTCCAGTTATTTATGCATTAAATGCTAACTGTAAGGTACACGGCCAACAACACGCCTGAGACATAGGTCTTATTGCCTTTTGAGTGCTGTTTTTATGTATGGTGAGCATTACCACAGCAACTGCCTCAGCACAGAGAAGCAGCATCCGGTTTCTGTTTAAAGACAGCCCAGACGGGAACTGTATGTCATGAAAGGTATGAAACACTGGTATTTTAAGGCTCTCAGAGAGCTGAATTGACATACCCTTGGTAGCCCCCCCGGGTGGAAACAGCTCATGATAATGGGAACAGAGTGGCTCTAATTAACACATAGGTGCACAGAACGCCCATTCAGTGGAAAAGAACACCCAATTCTGGATTTCTCTCACATTAGAAAACAACAGTGGACAGATGCCTTTATTATGCAGTCTGAGCATGTTCTGCTGTGCGGGTTTACAAGCCGTCCGCTGCTCTGCGCCCCCAGTGATGGAATGCCGCTTCCTCGGCTCCTGCCAGCGCTCTCGGCGCACAGCTCTGGTCCTGTCCGGACACAGGAGAGTGATCGCTGTGTTTACTCAGGGTGACAACGGGCCACTAATAAGATCCCCGAAGACAGTCCTCCCTGGTGGCTCTGCTAATTAGCAATATATCTCCTGTTCCCATCCATCTGACACCTCCACACCCTCACCTGATTAATGTAGGAGCCTCAGGGCACATATACCATGCACACCCCTGCAGCCCGAGCCAAACACTACTGGATGAAGATAAATATGGGGATCCAGAGTCAAGCCCCAAATGCAGGAATCTCACAACAGGAAAAGACGAGTCTTAGTGACAGGAGTGGAGAGATCTTTTTTCAACCCAACTGTTGAAAGCCTTTGCCTATTCTCTAGAATTACAAATGATAACAGGCACCTGTCCAGCTTTGAATAAATCAGTGTGGTTGGGTTTTGGCATCTACCAATGAGGGACCTGAACCATTTGTAGGGCGCTGGTATTGCATTCCTCTGACTGGCAGTGATAATGTTTGTGTGACGTACAATATGGCTCCTGCATTGTGTATTAGGTACTTGGACATGAAGGCTATAATATAAAAAATAGCTGCAAGCAGAGATCAGATTGGCAAGCACAGGCAAATAAGTAAGTTTCAATAAAAACACTGTAGATTTACTGTATTTCATGGATAAAGTTTAAAGTTTGTCACACTTGAAGACATTCATATTCAAAAAGGTGACTGTTGAGATTACAAAGTTTCATCCACTGCAGGTGAACATGTGTTGAGGACATAATATCCAACCAAACTGACTATTTAGATAGAAACTGAGAACAAAGTATACAGTGATCTGCTTCTGCACATGCAATATCCGATACATGCGCATGATGTAATGATCAAATATCACTGATGGAGCCCATGTCCCCAGGAGCTAGTTGAACCTGTACCTTCGTGTTTGTGTGCCACTGTTTGAGCACACCAGAGAGAGAGGGAACTGTGGTCATCCAGCGCTAAAGAGGGCTGAGGGACTGATGACCAGACAGACCTTTCCCGTGTTTTCTTAGACTTAGAAACAACTGAACAGCATGTATAGGACTCCTGTATACATAATGCACTGAAAATTCACGGAAAGCCAAATAGGTCAAGTAAAAATGGGATGAGGTCAAATGCCGTATTAAATACTATTAGATAGTCATGCCTAGAGATCACTTTCTTTTGAACTGAAAAATACCAGCCGTATGAATGATTTTATGCTAGTTCACAGAAAATGCAAATTTATTTGTTTTATGACAGCCATATTGTTTCATGCCATCATAAACCTGTAGTTTTCCTTTTGATACTTAGATTGAGATTGGAACACAGATTAAAATGGTTTTACAGTGGACTGGGAGGCAAGTCTTACAAAATCCAAAGTGACCACCAAATCATGTTTCTCTGGTAAACATCACAAAATAACTTCATAAGTAATCACAAAGTAACTTGATATTAAAAGCATTATATATATATATAATATATATATATATTCTGGCAAGTGTATCAGTTTGATGACCATATCACTTACAAAAGCACAGTTATTTCAGAATAGGGAAATAAACCCATTACCGTGGCCACACCATGTGACCTATTATGGCCATTCTCATTTTATAGATGGTTTTCATATACCTACTCATGTCAGGCACATCACTGAATATGTCATTATAAAATTTTGTAATGGTGTTTGGATGTGTGGTGAAGTGCATATGTTCCAAATTTCACACCCATATGTCCAACCATTATCATATTTAGACCTCATCAGCATAAAGCCCCGTAATGATTGGCTTATGGCAGCCATTTCATTTGACACAGACAAATGGGTTAAAGTTGTTTATAATAAATCATCTCAGAGGAAATCCCATTTAGGAAATCCCATCCCAAACAATTTTGCAAAAAGTCCAAAATATGGAAAATCTAATTAGGGGAGCGTCATATGTGTCAATTGCAAAAAAAAGCTAAGCATAAGGAGATACAGATGTGAAGCAAGTTTCATGTGTCGTCTGTACACAGTATGTTTGTTGGAAATGCTTAGATATTGTATAAAAAACATCTGTTGTAGCACCATCATAAGCACAACTTGATGATATACTGGGTGTGTGTGCTACGAATTTTTGATAAACTGTCTGGATTTTATAGTCTTTTTTCAAAATTGGCATAAAAAAGAAACAGAAATTCATTGCCCTGGATTTATTGCCTCGCGGTGATTATTTTGTTTAACAAAGCAACTATATAAAATTATTGGAAATTACCGAATTATTTAATGACGTATGTAATGCGTGTCCTAAAGTGACACGTCATATCATCAGTGGCACACAAATGTTGTTGTTTTTTGGGTTATTTTTCTGTGGTAGCGTGAATTCCTTGTTGCATCTCCAAAAATCAGAAAATACATGTGTGATAACTGTGGTGTGCTCATGCAGTTAAATTACTCAACGTGTGGTGTAAGGAGGAAAAACAGAAAAGCAGGAAAGCATTTCAGAATGCCTGACTACAGCATTCATCATTATTCTGTGAAAGCCCATCAAGAAAGCTTTTAAGGTCAAACAAGCTTTCAGGTTAGCTAAATAATGGACTGTTATAAACTCTATACTCATCATCCTGGACTTAAAGTGCACCAGACAGCTTCGGTGACAGCATCGGTCTGGCTGGGCTGATTTCAGTGCTCTTGCTCCACGTGTTCAGGGTGATGTAAGGCTTTCATTTGCCAGACTGAATTCCACCAGTGAACCATTTCACTCTCTGAGCACTTTGCTGCTTTGCCACCAAATGTTGTTCAAATGTGCCACAGATTTTATGATCCATTCCCCAGAGCTGCTGGGACGGTCTTTTTAATGAGAGAAGAAGCACACTTGTGTCTTCATTCTGCCCCTGTTAAAGACATAACTCTTTCCCTCTTTGACAACTGGTTTAAAATACCATAATACAGACCATTAACAGAGTAGTCAAAATGCAATGGAGCATGGGAGGAAAAAGTCAGAGCACAGGAAGAAGCAGAACGAACTGAGGAAGAAGAGGGACATGATGAAGGAATAAAAGCTTTGGGGTTTTATATGAAGGGGACACACAGACCTTGGTGATGGCAACAGCACAGGCGTGGCCCCAGATCTCGATGAGCTGCTGCTGTCCGAACCGGTAGTCCTTCAGCAGCTCTGTCTCTATGGCTGCTGCCTCCCCTTTACTGCAGGAGAGATTAACAGTGCGCATGTTAAAGATGCATCCACCTGCCCATTTTTCGCTGGTACAATTGCAAAATGTGTTACACTCAATTCGTTGGCTGTAAATTAAGTTGTGACGCTGTGAAGGGCCACTTTTGTAACAACATTCTTTTGAGTGTGCCGGCGCCCCACTTCAGATTCTAGAATTGTTTTTCGTGACTGTCACTCCATGGTGCATAAGTTACATAGCGGCCAAGCACATGTATTTTGAGCACATTGTTTCAGAGCTAGTTTTCATTCTTCACGTGGTGGCAGGCTTACTCCTCTTGTCTTATTTGAGCTTGGCCTCTTTTTTTAGCTCCCTGAATCTCTTGGGCTAAGGGGGCAGAACTGTGTATGTGACAGAGACACAGCCTGAGAATTGGAACCTTTGATTCTCGTGCTCACACAGTGGGATGACTTTTGGTGAGTGATGACTTCGGAACGTAAAATAACAGGGGCACCTGCACAGCAATACCTAGGTGACTGATTATTTTACATCAGGTTTGAATTGGAATTGCAAGCAGTGGAAATGGAGGTGAACTGCAAGTGATGGAGAAGGAATTGTAAGTTTAAATTACTTCCAAGTGATGCTGCCAACAGCAGCATGTTTTGTAGCTTTGCTGCATCTCAGTACATATTTGATTCCCCTTCTCATAATTCCACTCATCAATTAGCGTCATAAAGTTTTGTATTTTAGGTAGAACGGGAGCAAGGTAGATTTTCTTGAGAGCATTTGGATTGAAAATACAGAATTGGATTTGGATTTGATGACAACTGAATTTGAAGGAACCGATCAAGTCCAGGAGCAATTGGACCGGAATATATGATGTCATTGAGTCAGTATCTTTCTTCTGAAACTTTTTGCAGAATCATAAGGCATGAAAAATGTCATGGCTAAAGGTAGCTGCTCCAAATGTATTCACTCAAAAAGAAGTCAAATCTCACAAAGTATCAGTAATTACACTAGGGACACCTTGTGGAATATTTATGCACTGCTACTTTCAGTCCTTAAAGCCCTCATTATTTTTCAGACATAAAATAAAGGAAAACCATACTGACATAGTTGTACTGATCAGAAGCAAATCAGCAAGTAATCAGAGCAATCAAACAGCTGATTATTTAATATATTTGATATATATCAAAATACAGGTTACACATTTCATTTGTAAACTAGAGAGCTAAAGAAGCCTGTCATTTGAGACAGCATGACAGTCATACATGGTATAATCTTAAAGAAAACAGGTGTTAGTCAAATGGCAGATTAAATCAACCATGATGGATGAGCACATTGATATCCACAACACTGTTTAACACACAGTGTCAGCTCTGTTGACCCTGAGCAAACATTTTAAACAGAACATTAAAGGGACATGCATTGGCTACATCCAGTAAACCAAAGGAAAAGTAATCTGTTCTAGTTGTATCAAAGATCTCTCTACAACACCAGCCCTACCTGTGTGTGTCTGAGAAATGTTAGCACTTCGTTTGATACCATTTGGATATTTATTCAAAGTGACATCTGGAGGTTTTTAGCTAGAAGGAAAAGCACTAGTGACAAAGCAACTGCATGACCTTTAGCTGTGGCATAACGCTCTTTAAGAGGTCAACGCATGCTGATTCCTCTGCTCTGCAGTGTACCGTCATCATTTCCATGCTATGTTGTCAAGACAACAAAGAAAATTCATTAAGGGTGAGTGGGTTAGTGTACTTCTCGGAGTGCTTAGTCCCTAACGCGCATTGGTCCAGGATAAACTTATACTCAGCCACAACACTTCGTGAAAGACACAAACAAATCCCCCTTCATTGCTCTGGGGCTCTGTCTATCTGCAATGACTGCACTTGGTGGTAGACAATTCTCACCAAAACAAACGTGGGAGATAACAGCTCCCTTATTGGGATGATTCAAAGCTTGTTGGTGGCACTCAAGTTGTCAAAGCAGCTTACAGGCTGAATAATGAGAGTTCATTCACACTGACAAGTGGTATTGTGGCTATTGCCTGGGAGGGTCTGATGGTGACAGCACAACAAAATAAAGTACTGTATCTATTTGCTTTTATTTTTATCATTACTACTATATAAGTTTTTACAGCCTATAGCTTTTACTAGCACTAAAATAGTTACCAATGCTGCTATTGGGCCACACTGCCTCTGCCTGAACAAGCAGTAATGGAAAGGTCATACCACCATTAGTATGATATACTAGCTCATTCCTGAATTGTGTGCATTTGGTCTTGAGGGGCATGGCTCACCATGCTCTAAAATTAGGGTAGATAGCTAACTTTAATGTATCAGCCTATATTATTGCATTCATCCTTGTAGCACATGGTTGAATAGAAAGTTATGCACCTAAAATAAATGATCATTGCTGATTCATGGGGGGGAGTATTGACGCATAAGCTTTAAATTTTATTGTGAACCTCACAAGTGTATTCACTGGCTGTAGCCTGTTAAACAACCAAGTTCAGGCAGTGAAAAATGAAGAGCCTCCTTCCAAAGTTGTCAGTGTGCTAATCACCATTTGGTATTGGGAGAGAACAATGACAAAGTACCTACTGTCACCCAAAGTCTATTACATACCAGATTTATTCCATTAGCTAATCCAGGGCACTTTGCATAATTTACGAATAATCCTTTGTAATGTTTTCTCCTGGGAAATATTTCACAGTTTAACAAAGGCTTTTAAGCAAAACAAGAATACTACAATACCATAACGTGATAAATGCCCTCTCCTCTTTGGATGGGGGGAGGGGACTTTAGTCACTCCAAGTGCTCCATTTCCTTGTGTGCATTCTATTGTGTAGTGTTAGAAATGGACTTGAGTCATTGCTTTGATTTCATTATACTGGTTTGCGCATATACGCCGCAAGCAGTCAGTGTGAGTAAATGTGCTAAAACGGGACCTGTCACAATGTAGTGTTCACATTATGCATTCACCAGCACGCAAGTGAAGGTTAACACAGCAGTCGCTTAAAGGAATTAAAAGTTGCTAAAATGTGCTTGAAAGTGTAGCTCCATTCTTTGTTATAGGTCAAGGTCTAGTAGTGCCCAAGTTGTAGTCATCCATCTTATGAAAAAAGGTTCTTTTAGCATGATCCCTTGTGGAAAGTACATGGCTTTGTTAATTTTACTAGCTTCCCACTGTCAGGTTGACACTATATATGCATAGAGTGGTGGGGGATGTATTGATGGCTTGTATATTATGTTGATGGTTTAAATTAATACATAGCATGAGTAGTCAAGAATTCAAAGAAGCGACTTTTATACCATTAACATTGTTCTAGGCATTTTGTTACCTACCTACTAAGGCTACAGATCATTTTTAGCAATATACAACATCTGGAAAGCTGACAACATTACTAGAATAGGCCAACATCTCGTTATGTAGCATAGAGTGAACTGAAATTTCCTAATGAAGAGTGAATATTAGTTATCAGATGTCAGGGATATTATGATTATTAATGTAGGAAAATAGTGAGACTGGCCCAACTCTCTGCTGTACAGGTATGAGGTTCAACCATCAAACCCATGACTTCATGTACAACATACTGTACCTCTGCTCACACAAGTTCAAACAGTTGTAGACATCATTAATATGATTAGGGATTCTTGGCATTGTCTTATGAGGCCTCCAAGCGTTTATTTAATGCTTATTACAAATAATAAGATCTCATTGGAGGTTCTCATCCCTCCAATGAGAGTGAGAGTGAAAGTCAACCACACACTGCTTTTCAGGTTAACATTCATAAACTAACATTTTGCACTACAGGTTAACACTCAGAAGCACACACACATTCTGGAATTCAGAAGAAGATTCTTTTCTTTTTGAGCTAACCTTAAGCACTCATGTTGTGGGAGCCCAAACAAGAATATATCTTAATCTCTTTCTTCACAGCAGACCAAAGCCACACAGTATTCATACCGCAGCATTCAGCATCATCTCTTTATGTCTTTGATCCTAGATTAAAAGTGCTGAGACAGATAAAACACAAAGAAGAAAGTGTGTTCCATATTTGACAGCTTTTGGGAATCAGATGATAAGGATTTATTCAAAATTGTTAACACAAACTTTATCCAGGTAAAATCAGATTTTTTGATTTCAAGATCCTCCTGTAATTTTATGTTTTATATCTTCATTGAATGAAAACGTAGCCTTTTTAAATGATGAAACCAGACTACTTTAGTTTAGCATCATGTCAATTTCCCATTTGGGAAACTTTGCCAAGTGCAAGACCACTAAATAGCAAACATTAAGAAAAAATATGCATTGCCATACTAAATATTTATAAAGCAACAAATCATCGCGTTTTAGCAAAATACTTTCACCTTAACCAGTTGAATAATAGCAGCTGTCTGAAATGTTCTCAGCTTTATGTTATTTTCAGGTCACTGTGCTTCACCACAGTATCAAGCAAGCCTTTTGGCATTTATCAGCAGGCAGAAGTGACTGTACAGCTTTCTCGCAGATGTTACAGAGGACAGTTACTATTACAGGATGATATTTGTAAAGCTCATCCTAGTTCACTGCTTTTCATTTCAAATTTTCCACTAATTTAGTCAAACAGTTATAGAAAATTATGCCTTGGGACATGTTCATACACTTAAAGTTAAGCATTGACATATCACAGACAGTCAAATTCCATGGTTTCAGATGGGCCCCAGCTTCACACCATCAGCACATTATGTAACATGAATTCAACTGATTGTTGCTTTTGTTTTATGTCCATTTCTGTCCATTGTCTTTCCATGGGTGAATAATACATTAATACATATTATGTGTAAGAACTGTGGTAGTGTAGTACTCTCACCACCAGGAAGCAGTATGGTGCTTACAAGCTGTCACATGGCATCTTGCCCAGGAGAGCTCAAACAATGCCAAATACACACCCGCGTTTAGATACAGGCCTTTATTGGGCCTACTGTGTAATTCAGAGGCAACATTCTTTCAGGTTCAGCTATGATGGACTGCAAGCATTCGTCTCTGTTGGAAAGAAGAAAGCTGAAAATGTACAAGACTCATGTGGACTGGGCACCATGCAGTAGAGGGAGGCCATGCAGATGAACCTTGAAATGTTGGAGAGACCCTTTCCTATCACCTGGAATTTTGCATTAATTTCCCCATAAGACTCCTTAGGTCCCAACAGACGCCACTCAGCGCTCTTAATGAGTATGTTTACCATGACAGCTCATTGCACATGGCTACACATCTGTTACCAAAGCCTAATGGGATCCCCATCAATCTCCCGTGTGACATTCACACAAACCACTCAATTCTCAAACATGACTTTCAAAGAGATGATTATGGAATGGAGAGTGGTGTACTGCATATCCATGTCAGGCAACCATACATTGAGCCCAGATTTTGGTACAATATTTAAGTACTTGAACAAGTATTTTCCTACAATGATTTCTGAATTAAAAGAAAATGTAAAAATTCACTTTTTTGCAACTGTTAATAAACTCCATAAAACAATGTCTCTAGGAGCTGACTGCCCTAATTTCAAGGAGTAAGGTAAAACAAAAACTGCTACATCAAATCCTCCCTCCCACAAGTGATATGTAATTAACTAAACAGCTGCTAAATTTGGATCATCATGGCAACCATTTTTCTTGTAAGTCCGCTGTAATTACTCAGCTCTCAAGACAGCTAAATAACTGCGTTTCCAGCACTTGTCCTTCTGCTGCTCATGCAAGCCTGGAGTCCAATACCCTGATGTGTCAAGCACCATTGCTGCCCCAGTAAAGTCAAGCACTGTCCAGTGTCACATACTTATTAAGTGTAGAAGAAAAAAGAGAGAAGGATGAGGGAGAAAGCTTGCTCTAAAGACAATGAGCTCTCAACCCAGCCCCCTACAATTCTCCCCTTCTTTTTCCCTGATTAAGCTCCAATCATAATAATTCTGTTTAATGAGCAAATCCCTCAAGAGAGCAGCCTTGAGATAATTCAATTGAGTTTATTTTATCTGACATTGGGTATTCTTTCTGCCATTTCCATTTTTAATCCGTTAGGTAGGGTAGTTTTTAATTAATTTTGACAGTGGGCTAAACAACAGGGAAACAGAGCTTGTTGCTGTGGGTTTTAATTAGCTGGTGCTTTGAGCGTTGTTTTTATTCAAAGGTCCTCCACAAAATTCAGCAGTGAGGACATTACAAATACAGATATATACCTTAACACAGGAGACTTAAGTATTGTCAGTCATAAGATTGTTTTATAGCCCTCAAATGACATACAGTACATAGCTTAACCACTTTTAAAATTGCACCAACTACATAGGGAGTTAATAAAATCAGTAAGCTCACATTAATGTACATTTGCCCTGGTCTGTAAGAGATATGCATGCAATATCGTCTTGGAACGCCCCAACAAGTTAAAGAGTGTCTGCATAGCTCCAATAGGTTGTACTCCCACGGGTTTCCACGTGCGAAGCAGTTCAGAATTGCAATGCAGAATGCCTCTAGAAAGCTGATGAGGAGAGGAGGGTTGGACTGTGGATGAGAACTGAGTACTTGTACACGCTGTACTTGCTAAGAGAGATGAGCGTGTGAAGCAGAACATTTCCTATCCAATCGCTTCTTCCTGGGTTTTCACTTTTTCATGTGTGGATAAAACGAGGGATTTCCCCACTCTGTAAATGTATGCCATTGCACAACGCTGCATTGTGGTCTCTTGGCGCCCATTCCACATGCAAATGCTACAGACACATTATGGCCAATGCACAAGTTTGTAAATATGCCCGTTTAAAGGTTAAGGGTCAACAGCAGTAGGGGCAAAGAGCTGAGTAAGAGGAGATCTGTAATCAGCAGTAATCAGGTCGATTGAGGACAGTGCTGGGAGATCGTTACTCTAGATAAGATGGAGGAACGAGGACGAACACCGCTTGCAGACATCAGAAACAGAGCACAGGAGAGCAGAAATATTAGTATCAGTTTCTATGTGAGCAGAGTGACAGAGACAGGCAATTGCCTATGAAGGCTGCTGTTGATTTAATGTATTAGGCCAGAGAGAAGCAATGAGCAGGCTGGCATGGACTGTGCAGGTGGAAATATTTCATGAGAACTGTGGCAGCACAGTGATTGCTTTGACCACAGTTGTGTAGTTTGTGAAGGATATCAGTTACTTTCAAACCTGCTCTTCCTTAACATCTCAGAGTAATATTAAAAGGAATAATTGCTATAAGATAAAAAATAGTAAGGGATTTAGATTAGATTAGATTGAAAGCTTTCTGTGCCACGTGCTACAAAGGACTTAAAACATTCATATTTTCTTTACTGTTTACTCCATTCACCATATGTACAGGTAACAACACTTTCAGAAAGTAATTTATGATTGAGAATTGGTCTTCATAACAGTGGCAACTATTCAATAGAAAAGTTTTGTATTCCTGTATCTCTAAATCATCACAAGGGTTGAATGTGATATCAGACCGGAAAGAAAACAAATCCACAGCAGCAAGCTATTAAAATCAAATGTTAATGAACCCACAAGTACAATATCACGGGAGACATTATTTCTATAACCACAACACCAAGCACACTGATGAAGACATAACAGAATTAATAATAGAATGCATAATAAACACTGAGATGGCATCTTAAATTTTCCCATCACCAGTGAAAATCCATACTCTGTTCCCTCTTCTTCTACCAAATGAGTTTATTCAAAGAAAGCAGTCCATCTTTAACTGACAGGTGGAGGAGATCTGCAGCAAGCTTATGGCCCTTTCCATTATTTTGGAGACAGTGATCTGATGAATAATGTTCACTCAGGTCCACCTTAGGCTCTGAGGTGGGGAGACATGTCCGCAGCAGGAAATTGCATTAAGGCCCTTACACAGCTGGCTAACTTTGTAAAACCTTCTCCGTCCCGCCATATGATGACTGCAAGATCACTGGCTGCAGTATCAACCACATTAATCTTTTTTTTTTCCTCTTTCTTCCCAAGGTGTTGCCAGTGCTTTGAGTAAAACCTCCATCAGGGCTATTTTTAAACTCTAAAAATGGAAATTGATAAATGGATTATAGATCTTGTCACTTTCACTCAAATATCCCTCAAACATCTTTATGTCACCAGTGAACAAGAGCGAGAGTAACCCAATTTGGTAAACCCGTTAGCCTGGTTTATTGAAAAATGATGACCCTTCTCCAGCTCTCCCTGACCTGAAACATAACAATAAAATGCCGCCTGTGTCTTTCAGAGAGAGGGGTAGCTCTTTGTGCTTGTGTGTTTGATTGCCCCTGACTGTGAGCGTGGCCCTGGGTGCTCAGCTCCAGAGCCAGTCCATGCCAGGCCATCTGCCCATCTCCACGGCGCTGTTGGCGAGGCATTCCAGAAGCACACAGAGCCTCATTGGCTTCAACACTTCATCCCAACCCACCCTGAGTCTGACCTCAGCCACGGGTCTGCCAAAAGAGCTTATTTCAAGAACTGACCCTGCTGGTTTACTGCAGCAAAGCACACCAATGCAGGCTTGCATGTCCTTGCTGTGGTAAAACAATGACTTTACATTTATCGTCAGCCCTGAGGGGTCCCATATCAATCTTTCTTGGACAGGCCTGTGAAAGGGCAACAAATGCAACCGTTCTGTGCCAAATGGTCACGCAGATAGAAAAGCAGAGCATTAGCGCAGTGGTCAGGAATGCTTGTGCTAATATCTCTTCAATAAAACAGAAAAAAAAAATACGCTGAAGTCAAGAAGGAACAGCAGGTGCTGGAAACCATGGAAACGGAGACGGTCCGTTCTAGGAGCTGCCTAAGCTTGCACATTTGAGGGAAGAAGGGGGAAAAAAAAGAAAAATTCCTTCAGGCCCAATTAAGACTGCTGCTTGGCTGAACTTGAGATTCTGAGACAAAAGAAATAAATCAGCTGAAAGATTATTCTCTCAGACACTTATTTTAAAACGTCTCAGCTGTTAACCAACTGTTTACAATTTGCATAAGTACAGTCTCCTAAATCACAAATGTAATGCACATATATATCTCCCCTTAAACAAGTGAAAAAAGACTACATTAATAATATTGCATACTTCTGCTATTGTCATTAAAGAGCCGCTATTGTGTCTAAGATGTGCACTGCAGCCCTCACTGTGGGGATTTCAGACTTGAATAGAAAATGTGAAATTGTTTGAAATTGGCTGAAATGTCTGGGCACTAACTGAGTATTCCTAAAGCAATCAAGCAGGGTTGTCACATGTGTGTCCTGCAGTCAAATCATGACCACCAGTTCATGCTGCCAGCCCACCTGTGGTTTTCCTCAGAGAAATTAACCTATATCTAATCAAATATTCTGAGAACCAGCAACAGAGGAGAGCAGTGAGAGAGTAACAAGAGTGGGAGTGAGAAAGAGGGTGAGAGAGAAAAAGAGAGCACAGCCAAATTAAGAATCAAGAAATGAAATCCAGGCGATTCCATGATAAGAAAGTACCTCATTTATTGTGGAACATAGGGGATTATGGCATTTTACTGTGAATTCTCCAGGGCACAGTAAATGCAGGAGCTATACAGTGAAAGTGGAAATATTGCATGTGGATAGCAATACTGTGAAGTGATTATTTGTTGTTAAATTTTGCAATAATAATGGAATTCATCCCAGTTGCATTTGCCAGCCTTGGGGTTTTCAAGAAGAGAATGATACAAAACAACACTTCAGGTGAACACTTGATTTGGTGGACGATCTATAGAATGGTCCCAAATGAGCAGGGAGGTCAGCAAGACTGAAAATCAAAACTGGGTTAGTGATCCTTCTCAGAAGGAACATCTGGCCAGCTCTGTGGCGTCAACAATCAATCCCTACGGGTACGTCATCTGACCATTGATGAATGAGCATCTTGAGAAAAATCATTTACTGATCATGCACCTGGGCTGGTTTGTGAGCACTTCGAGCCTCTACAGGGACACAATACATTATCTTCAAAGCTAATCAATTTTGTACATTTATTCTAAGTCTTCATTGATTATTGGAATAGATCAATAAAATGTGCATGGCTCATCCTGATTTATAGTTTACAGATGAACAAATTCACACCCTTCTTGGACACATTGTGTATTCAAATGGCAATCATTATTGTTACTGCAAATTCTTCTGCACCCTAAAACCAACAGATTCATAAATCCTATGATCAAGAACCATGTATCATGAGCTGTCTCCAAAAATGCCAAAAAAGAATATAAGATATAGAACTGCTTTCGTCTTTGAGGCTATGCACAGCATTTAAAGGTCAGCTGTAGATATGTCACCTCCCTAGACAGCTGGCCATATGCACAAGGCTACAGTCACATCTGACAAGCACGCTGCTTCTGTGAGACCCCTGTAATGTATTGAAGAGTTTCCATTGTGTTAGCACATGTCTTCCCAAGAAGACTGTGAATTTGTTCATATTTCAACATTTTCATTTTTATTTGTATGACATACAGATTGTTGTTTTATTCTGTGTAAAAATAACAGCAAATGTTTATTGATGTACCTTTACCTGCATATACTCAGAGTATTTTTCAACATATACAGGGAATATACTTTCCACCATCTGACAAAAAACTAAAAAAAAAATGGCTACAGGAACAAATTAACTTTCATTACTATAATATATTTTAATAAGGAATGTAGTATTAATGTGATAAAAATGGTATACTTGAGGAACAGGTAATTCACACAGCCAGCAACCTGAAATATTTCAGGGATGCTCTCCTGGCTTTACCAACATAAAATCCCAATTTCTAAAGTATCAGTTAGTGTGGTCAATTTATGTGAAAAAAGTGAGTACAGCCATTAGCTGGCAAGCTAGCAACTTATGGACAGCCTGGGGCAAGCTTAACCTGTTTTAGTTGCTTGTTTTGCTTCTTTCATGTTGTTTAGATTAACTGCTATATGATATACACAGTGATCTGCCAAATTATACCTAATGGCTTGACAGTAATGACTACATAATTGATTTGAGTTAGAGCAAGTGAATATTTGAGCCAGATATTAGCTACTGCAATAACACATATCTCCACTGCATCATTTAACAGGAACAAAACGCTTCATATATAACAAGTGGCTGTATAAGTGGATGAGTGTATTCCAAAGCTGTCTTTCACTGTAAATGTATTAGATCAGCTAAAGAAAACAGTGATACAGGGGCCCTAGGTAGCTTACTAGTACAGGACACACTAAGTAGTCAGCGATAACTTACTTTATGTTGCACCATTTAATTTCACTTCTACTTCATGTGGACCGAATGAAGATACTGTATTTTTCTTGAAAACTCAAAAAATAGAAAAATAGCAAAGCTGCCTTCAGGCTATGTATTTCCCATTAATGTACATTGCTGATCTGACAAAGCATGTCCAACATAGCAACAGTAACCATGGCAGGCATGACCCCACGGTTTGGTCAACTACATGCAGATGTGGGATCCTTGAGGGAGAGTACACTCACAGACATTGGTCTGCATTAGCATTATAAATAAACACAATAACAGCAAGGAATTGGGTGTCATATCAAAAATATCTGTTAATATATCTGTTGGTGAGCTACTGGGTTGTGTTCACACAAAGATGATGTTCTAGAATAATGTGTCACACATCATACCGCCTGCATTTGAATGGAACAACAGATGTAACATGTGCCATAGAACAGAATAAGCTTAGAATTTACAGTTTGGTGTTATTGCCTGCATCTGTGGACACGTGCTGATTTTCATGTGAGCACAGATACCCTCTGTGGCATAACATATTATTTCAGCCTACCTTATGTTTCAGGGCTACTGCATTGCTTAAACTCATGAATGCACAAGGGTTTTGCTCCTACCAGGTCTGTATGGACTGCATGACCTGCCTCAGTTTGCAAGTGACATATTATACACAGCAAAGTGAACTCGTACAGCAAACAGCACATTTGGATGTCTCCTGCACAGCCCTAATTCTCTGCTCTCTCTGGCATCCTCCTAGTTTTCTGCACCAGGGAATGAGGGGGTGTGTATCTGGTCTGACGCATCACAGTCCAGCGGTAGTCAGAGGCAACGAGCCCATGCTGCAGGGATATGAAATGTACTGACTTTTCCATGAGTGAAAGGCTTCTGCCAGCTGAGCACAGAAGAAAATATCACCGTGGCAGCCGCAGCAGGGGATTGGCGTGCTTTAATGGGAGGAGGGGACATGAGGGCCAGGTCTGTTGACATAATCGCCATTACAGCAGACACACCGTACGCCACTGACTTGATCTCTGTCGCTCAGGCATAAACTGTGACATTGTAGTCACCCCTGCTGGCTCCGTAAAGGAAACTACGATAACATTGGGTAATGTTATCGTAAAACCCTACTTAAAAAATAATTGTTGCCTGCTGAGGCTCGCTACCCTGTGAGGAAAGTGTATCTGTGTCTGTGTGTGTGTGGGTATGTGTGTGTGTGTGTGTGAGTGTGTCAGAGAGATGTAAAGTAAACCCTTGACTCTTACGGGAGTGCTGCAGGGTGTTTGACGCCAGTTATCTGCTATGCCATTTTCTCATACATATCCATAAAAAGAGACTACATGAGCTTGCCTTGCCAGGAGGCCCTAACAGCACAGAACCAGACTCAGACTATCCTTCAGGTGGAAAAACTTGAACAAACAAAGATCAGAGGCTTTAATGGTTTATTTGGTAATGAATTAAGGAGAAGGGTAATTAATGAAACCCCTCTAGGAAAGCACATGAAGCAAAAGTAGCAAGCTGGGAAGGACGATGAAGCATGCAGATTGACCAGCTGAACCCTGAGACAGGAGAATTAAAAACACATACCTTTAAATGACTAAACCCAAAGAAGTGCTTCAGTTGAAGGTTTACCAAACTAATTCCTTTTGACGAATTTGTGTCTAATGTGCTAATACCTTTGTGGCCTTCACATGAAAATTATACACTCCCTGCACCAGCCTCTACATGAAATGTCTTGCCCTAAGAAATGGCATTATATGATTGAGGGGTCAACCCATGGACTACGCCATATAGGGGATCTTGTTTGTGTTCCAATACCATGAAGAACATGAACTTATAGTCTAAATAGGGGTATAGTTCTTTTTCAAACACACATTAAACATGATGCAAAAGCAGACCCAAAACCTTTGGTATACAGTTATGGAAGAATAATCCTGTCCAAATTCAATAAATAAATAAAAAATTAGGGAAATGAACAAATATATAGATAACAGAACCACGAAATTCATATAGAAACAACAGCTTACATGAAAAAATATTTAAATGAACAGCCAACAACCAGACAGCATTCATCCCTACGAGTCTTTTTTTATGAAGTTGCTTTGACAAATTCAGGTATAAGTCAAGTTATTTAAACAATGTGTGAATTCTCGTCAGGTTTATTACATTTACTACGTATGTTTAAGATTAATATGATGAAGCTAAAACACACTTGGCTTGCCAAACGGACTATGCAGTGCACATGCAGGTCAATTGCTATCACTGGCTGAAAGTAAGGTTAAAGGGAAGAAAAGGAATTATACATTGACATCACCATAAAATCTGAGATCCAAGGGAGGATTTGATGCACATTTCATCATGCATGCAGGGGAGCAGACTATCAGGGGTTAGAGAACTACACATCAGAAATCACAAGAAAATGCATTATTGATTACTGTGGATAGTATTATCACAACAGAAAGTGACTTATCTTGGGCACCAAAGGAGAGGCATGTATCAATTGCAATACCGTAGACATTGTGGGTAATTATTACATAACCCTTTACTGATTTTAAAAACAATAAATGTTGGATTTTTTTATGTCCAATAATGTGTGTAGCACACTAATTAACAAGTTCAGTCAAAACAGTACGGACATCTCTAAATAATATCCCTTGTGTGACACCTTTTATTTGTTTTTTTCTTTCTTAAAAATATTTTCCACGTGAAGGTTCAGCAAGAGACAGCAGGACTGGCAAACTCAGAGATAAAAATGTAAAACATTAAGCTGCCCTATGGCAGAGGTTCGAGCCCAACTGTATCATCAACCAACACTAACCGGGAGCCTGCTGTGGCAGAATAAACTGACTTTGCTCCCTCAGGGGGGGTTTGATGGCAGGGTTTAGGTATTTCACCACCCTCAGGCACCCTACAACTAATCAGGTGCCCGTGAGCCACTGAGATGTCAGTGGATTATCCTCAAATCGATGTTCACTTTACTGAGGAAACTTTGGGACTCATAGTGTGAGGAGCACTAGCTGCCAGGATGTGAGTATCAAAGGATTGCATTCACCTGTGTCTCTCAATTGCTAGCACTCCTTCATGAGTG
The DNA here is from genome assembly GCF_013368585.1 of Megalops cyprinoides. Classification (NCBI taxonomy): domain Eukaryota; kingdom Metazoa; phylum Chordata; class Actinopteri; order Elopiformes; family Megalopidae; genus Megalops; species Megalops cyprinoides. The sequence goes on from NC_050584.1 coordinate 41,671,001, forward strand.
AGGAGGTCACTGCAGTCAGAGGAGCCTAATATGCAGCTAGCAATTCCAAAATGACGGTGTAAAAGGGGAGAGAAGTGGGAAAAAAAAGAAATTAAGTCAAGCTTTCAACACCTCTCAAGCTGGGGATGAAAAGCTGGAGATTCCAAGTTTTGACTTCCATTACACATAAAATCAGTGTGTATATATGTTTTGATAACAACATAATATGTCATATTTACAACAAACATAATTACAACAAAAAATCATTTTGCTACATTTTTATGGTCTTTGTCTGCATTGTACATGTGTCTGTTTATTATGTGTATCTGTTCAATGCATTTTAAGTAGCTGGGTGAACATAATTGGATGTATTGTCCAGTTTAGTGTGTCTCTTGAACAGTTTACCCAGTTATATTCTCTGCGATCAGTCTAGTCAAATGAGCACACCGGCCAGTAAGATAAACCTCAGTTTAGCTTACTTCCTGGTTGCTGGGCACCCACCCAGATAACTCAAATAACTCAGGTGTGCTCTGATCAAATGGCTACATGCAGAACTGAATATACTGTTCAGTGCATGGCTAACTCTGAGATGCTCATTACATTACAACAAATTAAATTACATAATTTCAGTGAGCCCCACTCTCTAAGCAAGCCTCACTCTATTTTTTGGCTGGCCTGCCTCCTTCAAGATTCATTTCTTTTTATTTCATTTGCCCATAATATTGTTTACACTCTTCTAAAAAGTTAGTTATTGTAGGGATAAGACATCAGTCTACAATTTTATTGGGTAAAGCTGACATCTTTCAAGGTAATGATTTCCCCAAGCATCAGACAGCCTTTCAGCCCTGAAATTAGAACACATATTACATGTTCTGTGATGGAAACTGATGGACATTATGAGTGGGCCATTGCAGAGCCAAGGGAGTTGGGGCTGACAGACCTCTGAAATCAGGGAATTGTAACACATGTCACCACTTCAGGACTTTGAAATGATTTCAGATCCACAGTGCTATGCTGGTCTCTAATGCTGCCCCATAAGCTTTTACAGAGCATTACTGTAACTCCAGCCAACACACAGTCACCAAATGTTTTCTTTTTTCTTTTTATCAGACTGCCCCGCTATTTATTCCCATTAATCATTGGTATGTTATTTGTAGTGGTAGCAGTTTGTGAACAGACAGCCCAAATAAACTGTCATGCCCTTGCCACAGTTCAATAAATGCCTCATCTTCCGGGTTGTTCCAGCATGTATTTTGGCTTGAAATTGCAAATTTTTTTTTTTGCAATTTCTGTTTTGTTTTAGTACAGTAGAATTGTATAGTTGACATTCATTTACAGTTTTGCTGTACTGATGACCTCACACTGAGCATACTTACGGTGATAAAATAAAAGTGCACAATATAACACATGCATAATGTAAGTAATATAAATAAAATTGTGTGGACAGTTATTGCTCCATTACAGACACAAATGTTCATGCATTTTCATGTAAATGTTCCTTCATCCCTATAATCAAAATTGCAATCCTCTTTTTCTCTTTTTCATGATTAAAATTATTTTTTATCATGAACACATACATGCTACATTGAGTACATATTTAATCCTCCACTCCTAAAGTGCTTTGTTTTAAAAAGAATATGGTGTAGTGCCTGGCAGAAAGAGGGTAAAGACAGGATCAGAGATATAAGAAGCCTAGCAGACAGCATTATCTTCTCCAGTGCTATGTGGAGAAAGGGGAAGAGAAGACTGGATGAGCCAGCGATCTGCTGCCAAAGAGAGGTTTGTACCTTTCTATTCATATGCACAGGCACAGTTTCAGTGAGATGTGTTATTGGACATCCAGCAGTTCCGGAGCCCATGCAGGGTGTCAGTTTTAATTTTGAAGCACAAAGAGAAAGTGGGAGGGGCGAGCCATTTTATTTTCACACCATGGGATCTCACTTAGAAAGCCACAGTGTAGACCTGTAATGCACAGACAGGAGCTAGGAGATGTCCTGCTTTTATTTCCCAGTAAAGCTGATACAGCTCTGCCTCTAAAACTGCATCAGAGTAATTGCAATAAATCTAATCTTCCTCTCTTAACAGCAAACAAAGCAAGCAAAATATGCTAAACCCAGAGTTTTTTTTTTTTTTTTTTTGCAGAATAGGCTGCCTTTTGGGCTATTATTCCTGGAATGTGATAAATTTATTTTACCACTCAGTTCATTCTTCATGGCACCATTTTGTAGAATTTACATATAAAAGGCCAAACAGATGGCCTGAAAAAGTACTGCACAGAACTCAAAGGGAGACATCAGAGACCACGGCTCCTGCAGTGGTTAATGTGCCCACAAGAAGCACAGTCAGATAGCAGGGCCTCACCCTACTCAGCAACCCTTGGCACCACACCATTATGTTTACACCCATGGATAAGTATACAATTGAATCCATTTTATTGCTTAGAAGAATTTAATAAATAGTACATGAATCCCAGCAGAATATGAAACCTAACAAATTATTTCACTCAATGAACTATAAGTAACATTATTCTGTTCTTCAACAATGTCGTATAGATAGGTTCTTTATATTGTCATGGGTCATTGTCTCTCCCTCTCCAAATAGCTTACATACTGACTCTCATCACTGTTTCCAATCGAGATTTTTTTCAGTGTCTTATTTTTAGTACTAGAAGGGGAGCCATTGTGGAAATAAAAATAAGAATATGCCACTTTTAGCATGTGAAAAATGGAAAACATAATATTATTTACATTTAACATGAAGGTTTTAGGATGTTCATGTCATGAAAAGTAATCAAGTTTTCCGATTGATTAAAAAAATTCTGGCAAGGAAACCCCGGCGCCCATGGGGCATTATACAGTCACAGGCCTATACTCCAGGAGGCGGCCCTGTCAGACAGGAGGCAAACACTACATTCCCAATGTCTGCTTTTCCAACTTACATTCTCCTTAATGAATGTGTCTTTCACTGGAGAATCCTTGAGGGATACTCCACATCGTGAAAATATCAATAGGACCGCAGTAGTAAGGGAATAGACAGGCCAGGTGTGGCACTGCCTCCAAGTTCCTCTGTAATTAATGAGGGCAGCTAGAGGAGTGCAGGCAGCATGGCATCCACAAGCACCCTGGGATTCAGAGCAGGCACCCTGCTGACATTTTACAGCTGCTGGTGGCTGGTAACGAGAGGCAGGGGGGCCCAATCAGTACAGAATGAAAGTACCAGTACAGAAGTGGTGGGGGTTCATTCTATTCAACACGTTTAAGATCTAATGAATTCCCCATTTGCTTCATCACATGTAAATACAACATAGCAAATCTAGTTAAACTTTATTTGAAGTAGGACCTTTTCTTTTCTCCTCTCTGTAATAATGAGTTTTGGGGATGGTAGTTATTGAAGGTTGTTCAGTGAGAGGCGGTGCTTCCAGGCCTGGCTCTGACATGCCAGACTGTTGATTACAGGCCTGCCTGTTCATTGCTGGCTCACACTACCAAGTTACACCACACAATACATTCTGAGTCATGACTGCTTCAACAGCAAGGAAGGAAAACAGCAGTCAATACCTTGCAAACAGATACCTTCCTCATGACACACAATGACAAACAAATGAGATCACAGAGGGACGTGAGGCCATCTGTAGAACAAGGCCCATTGGGGTGATGTGCAAATGCCCGACTACTGACGCCCCACTGAGTTGAGTCCCAGGTTACTTGTCTGAAGCTTTTTAGCTGACGGATGATGTACAATGTCAGAATGCTAAAACCCCATCAGGAAGGTACAATCTGTTACAGCACCTAGTACAATCAAGGGAGCAGGCTGTCAGGGGGTTGCACAATGGCAAAAAATCCATTGTGTTTTTCTACTGTGCAGGCCAACATTAATAAAAGGAGATAACATTCATACCAGGAAGGAGTATGGTCACTTATACTCAATGATAGACAGAGACATTAAGGCATGATACAGCTGAAGAACATACGTATGTTTTTGGAGAAACAGAACACATATGGGAATTCATATTGCCAGAAACTGTCTGAGAATTTATACTGGCCGGTGATGCCAGGGCGATGAATGCCAAAGAGGACAGCAACAAATCTGATGTAATTAACTGGGTGTGCCAGGGAGGACGGACAATGCTGAGGCCTTATTATGGTGCAAGGGGCTCTACATAAGCTGCCACAAAAGAGCTGTGAAGCTGCCAAAGTCGGCACTGAACCAACAGTGCCATGCCAGGTCAAGTTGCTTAGCTCTCAACATCAATCATGTGTAGAGCAGCCGACCAAGCAAAGATCCCCTGTGACTCTTCAACCAGTCCAAGATCTCAGCTCACTGCAGTACCTCACATCACTGTTCCTACTAAAAAACAGCAACATATACTTTTCCTCTTCAAATCTGATGTTTGAAGGGACAGCAACAATAGGTCATTTCCTATAACAATGATGCAGAAATAAAATTAGGGATAAAATGGAAAAGCCTTTGCTCTGGGAGTGAAAGTAGTGCATGGAAAGTGTGGTCATGGGATGCAAGTTTACACATTTTTACACAAAACATACTGATCAAGCACAAAAACTGTAGACATGTAGGTCAGACAATATTAATGTTGTGTGAGGTGCACAGTTGCAGTAAAGGAGGGGTGAAAGCTAAAATCGGCACCTAGCTGTGGCTCAAGTGCTGCTGGAAAAGCCTTGGGTGCACTTTGAAAGACAAATGGTGCACATTGAAACCATTCTTCAGCAAAATACCTTAGATTGTGCCACGTGTCTGGTGCCTCTGAGCCATAACTTCTGCTTCTGCAAATGCCTTATGTGCCCTTACAAGCTGTGAGTGGATTTTAAGCAGGATTTAAAATTTCACTGATACTTGTTAAGGGTCAGGTTTCACAAGCCATAAGGGAACCACAAATGAAAAATAACCATTCAACAGCATAATGTGCCAACAAGAAATGTGCCCTGAGATGGTGATACACAGTACAATTCTATGATTTCACAGCTCATGAGGAATGACAGCCATTTCCCCTAATTCTGCAGAATCCCTCATGTAATAAATACACGGTTCACTGACAATGCACCAGCCTGCAATTTTCAAGACCCATAAAATGGATTAGGAGTTCAACAGTCTTTAAAATTAATGAACTATGTTATGACAAAGAATACTGTAGCTACACTGCATCTGGGCTTGCAGTTGTAATTATATTTATCTTGCCTCCCTTCTTATCCTTGTTAAGATTATAATGTGAAGGACAGACTGGTATTGTTCCTGTTTGAGTCTCATCAGCATGATTGTATTCATTTGATTTGATAAAAACCCACACTAATTCGTGAGAAGACATTTCAGACATCAAGATCAGATTGTGCTTCAGGCTTGTCCTGAACAACATGCATTGTTCTGTCTCTTGCTGTTACATCAGCTGCCACCATCAAAATCAATGTACAGTTTAAATAGCCAGTGTGGATCCTTCATGTCAAAGCTACCTATTATAAATCTCCAGAAGCACTGTCATATGCTGCATGCTTTGCCCCCCCCCCCCCCCCCCCCCCACCCCTTGCAACAAAGACAACAAAAACATTTTAGGCACAATAATTTTAGAATCATAGCGAAATAACTTCCTGAGTGATGCTGATACACTGTAAATTCAAAACAGTCCAAATCAGTTCTGAAAAAGATGCAGATATAAGTAGATGTGTATTAACACAGTATGAACCCGAGTAGACCTTGCTATTTTGTGTCTCTAACAGTAGCTATTCTTACACACACAAGTCATTTGTGAAAAACAGGGTCAACAATTTACATAATCTGCATTCCCAGACAATATTTCTAGTGCTTTAACAGGAACAAAATGGCTGGACAATAAATGCCCAGCAGAGCGCAACAGTGGATCCAATTAGGGTTGAAATCCTCCTTTGCTGCCTCCATACACAAGAGAGCCAGTCAGGCTGTTGTGACTCAGGAAAGCTGAGTAGCATGTTATGTCCTTATGTTAATAGCGCTGAAGGGAGAGAGAGGTTTAGAAAATAATCTTTTCCTCGATGACAAGGTATTATTGAGAAAGTGCTGCATTCAGTCACGTTCCATTATAAAGTAATTGGAAACATTTTCAGTGAATTCTGAGCTCTAACTCTGATGTTGTTGAATGCCATATTTTTAGCATCTGAACCGCTTTGTCATCAGTCAATGTCACATACCACTTTGTGAATAAATTGTACATTTTTAAATTATTTGTTCATTTATAAAGCCTGAAGAACAAGTTTATCCTTACTCAAATAGTTTTTAAGGGCCATTTTTCAGAAATCTTCTCATGGGGTGGGCAACATAGATGAGCAAGACATATACATTCTCATTCAACATCGTCATTAGCATCCCACCACTCCTATCCACCGGGGAGGTTCACCAAAGATGACGAGCCAATAGAGAGGCAAAAGCCATGACCATATTTCCCAAAGTCCCAAAGGACGCTATAACCGGAGTAGGTTCAATAATAACACATGGGAAATGGAAGAGGGTCTCAGATATTGACTTCCACCATATAATTCACCTTGGACAGGACCAAAAGATGTGATCCAGTGAAGCTGCAGTTTTATCCCTGCATTGTTCTCAGCACTAATGTCCAACACTTTTATATATGAACATTTTGGCAGATACTACATCAGATTTAGAAAGGCCAGTATCACCATTCTCATTTTTCCACTCTCAATCTGTAAGTAAAGACAGATTCATTTACGTTACAAAAATCAGTGCGAAAGGAATGAGAAAAGGATTCAGATTCTATCCAGCTAAAAACAGTGAAAAATTAGTTTTAAGAAATATTTAATGGTCTATAAATGATTTATAACCAACAGAGGGATAGAAAGAGATTCTATCACAAAAATACCAATGAAGTGCCCTACACACATTTGAGCTCACTCCCACAGTACTCAGACAATCACTTTGTTGCATTGTTTTTTTTTAAAACCTTGTTCTTCTCTTATTCTCTTCTCTAAATTCATATTGTTATTTTTCAATCATCCTCAAGGACATAAATCGGCCTGAATTTCAAATTGCTTTTGGCATTATTCTATTCATTTTATCTAACCACCACATACACATATGCATACATACATTACCCTCCCCGATAGAATGTATTGCACTGGTTTCTATGGTGATTCTTCTGAACACAAGGCACATGAGTGACAAGTGTTAATAGCTGATAAAACAGCAACATCTGTGTATATGCCTAGAATCTTCTTTCACCTATCCCGATGGCAGCTGACAGGTTAACACATCCCCAATGCTCTCTCTTGTTCAAACATAATGATAAGTCTGTGAGAGCAATAAAAAGGGTGGCAGCCAGCTACACAGTGACTGAGGCTAGTGTGTAGCCATCACAAGACTTAATTCAGTGACTGTTTAAATTGACTATATCAATCACTGTTTATCTGTTTTTTTCTTCTGAAGCAGCGAAGAAAATAAATTTAACCTAGATTTAAACCCAGCTCTATTTTTGTTACTGACTGCTGATGTTAGCCAACCCAGCCTTCTCTTATTATAACTGCATCTTTACAATCATTTAACATATACTATAAATAGAATGTGTGTTACATTCAAAGAATCAGTATGTGGACCATGTAACATATCACAATATAATACGGAATTTAAAAAGAGATGACAAACGTGTACTATACATAGGCTTTAACAATCACTTGTCCCCATGTATCTACATCAGCCCTGCAGGAATTTGGCTTTTGTCCGTGTAGGGTTGGCTCAGAACTCCAGGTCCTGCTGTTGTCATGGAGATGGGAGAGTGCAGGAGGGCCAGCTTTTCAATAGCTCCCCACCAGATCCTCCCCATACCCCCCACGCACACACACTCCAACCCCGCCCACCATCACTCACACCCTCTTTGTCCTGTGTCTCCCTTACAGCCTCCAAGAGGCAATGCCTCTGTCAAAACAAGCAGCACAGCGGACCTCCACTGAAGGCCCTCATACCTAGCTTTATAGTTGTCATACACTCATTTAGCTACATAAAAATTGTTATGTATAGGTGATGTCTCCCTAAATTGTCTGGGTGGCAAATCAGCTGACTGTAAAGATCCCTGCTGATTCAGGCAGGGTAAAACAAAGACATGCATATTGCAGATTTCCCTTCCATTGATTCCCCTGATGGAAATTTAAGGCAAAGCAGGAGACACCTGGGGCAGAAACATGAAGCACCAATTCCCACAAACATGGAGCAGCTGGCAGGGGTCTTGCATGCTAGATGCTCCTGTCATCATCTGCCAAACTGTCCACCTCTTTCACTATGTGTCTATCGATTGCGTGCTAGCAGGGGTTCGTACTGTATACATCTCTCCCTTCAGCCACACAATGTAATGCTGCTGTTTGTTTAGGGACAGCCTGAAAAAAGTCTATCAATGATATATTTCCATGCTCTCTTCTGTTTCCAAGTACTGATTAGATCTCAAGGAAATGGTTTGAAAACATTCAAAAATCCCCACTACACCCTCCAGCACAGAAAATGTGCTTTTCAGAGAAGTAGGGTGGTGAAAGCTGTGGCTTTCTGTCTGCTTGTCTCTGTCTTTCTGTCTGCCTCTGTGTCTCCCCCTCTCACATCTCTTGTAAGTATATCAGTACATAAGTGTGATTTTTGTGACACTGAGGATGACATCTTCCACTTGATTGGTGTCTGCTTATGAATAGTAAATTTACTCTTTCTAAGTTTATAAGACCTAGTACTATCTTTATAAGTGGTTCTAGTTTTGAGTTTTGAAAATGTCGGTTTGCCCATTGATTCTTTTATTTTTTGAATTTTTTAAAATAAAAGCTAGAACAGCCTGTCATACATACATAATGTATATATATATATACATACACACACACACACACACATACTACATTTAGGAAACACCATAAAATCCTCAGCAGCACCATATCAGCCACTAAGTTTTTTTTATTATTATTTGGAGGTGAGTCTACTGAATTGAAAAGTATGAGTAGCTCTTTGCAAAAATAGAAAAGGGGAAACAACAATGGAGAGAAAGGGTAATAAGGCAAGGACATTTCCTGAAGGGCATTGCAATCACAGCCAATTTTCAGGTGCATGGAAAGCCTCTGCCTTTCCTAGCATGAGGCGTTACTTCTCTGAACAAACCCACCTCCAGCACAACCTCCCCCAACATCTCCTTCACAGTCACACTTCATCATCCAGCCTTCTGCCAGTGCTGAGGCTCATTAAAGAGATCTGAAGAAGCAGGGAAACTGTCCGTCTTACTTACCAACCCCTCGTACGCCCGCCCCCCCCCCCCCCCCCCACCTGCTTCCCCAGCAGCCATTGCCTGCTTTCGCTGCACAGCACAGACAAAAAAAAAATTCAGAGAAAAGCAGCGCTGAATTATGGATGGAGAGCGTAGCATTGCTTGGTTCTAATTCATGCTGCAAATGATCACCCACTGTATCTGTGAGAACAAAGCCAAGGGAAAGGACTCACGGAAGGAGCAGGCAGCTGGGAGCACAGGTCTGTCATGCAAACTGGCCAAACAGCAGAGACAGAGGAGAACAGGAGGATGACCTATTTTTGCATAACCGTCCTACATGTTCTTATGGATCTGATACACAGTACTAAGCTATCATTTGTGGGAATTTGATATGGGAGATTTAATTTTTACATTATTGAGGATGTAATGGTAATATTCACAGTTTAGATTCTGATTCTGGGGTCCAGCACAGCTTATTTTCCTGATTCCAAAGGGAGCCAGCTCAGTCTTTCAGCCAATCAACAACTCATTGAATAATCAACACATGAAAACATCCCTCTAGGATTATCTAAGGCATGTCATTGTAGTTATCATAGCTACTATTTGGAAGGGCAAAAAGGGTATTACCTTCTGAACCACAAAGGCTAAATCATTACTAATAAAGTAATTATTAATTATTAAAATCATTTATTTTAAAATGTCTTTTAAATTTAATATTATAATAAATAAATTATAATGTGGTTTCAATTATTCTTACTTATATTATTTTTAATATTAATATTTTCTCTCATCTAAAATGTCACAACCAACATTGATCAATGGGCACACAGAAAATTCCATCATTCTGTATTTTCCTGTTGAAAAGCCTGTCCTGCTGTTAACTGTTGACAGTGAGTACTGAGTGAGGGGATGAAAACTCCTTTTCTACAGTGAGCTGCTGAGGGTCAATACTGAGTGAGTGGATGGATGTAGAATTCCCAGCTCTCACGTACAGTCGACTCAGCAGAACTCAGCACAATAAAAAATGCACAAATAAAGAATTGATCATAGCTCAGCAAGCAGTTCATAGCTGCATGCTGCATTTTCCCAGGTGTTAATCCTCACCAGTTTGATCTGCTACCTGGATGCCTATCAAAGTGGTGTGAGGGTTAATCTCTGGATACTTTTAGAAGAGTCAGTGTATTTTAATAATCTGTCTCATTTGCTCTACTTTCTATGTAGAGTATTTTATAGGAACATTGGTGAGATTTTAAATCTACAACCCAATAAAACCTGTTAGATTTCAGACCTGGTTCAGTATTCTCCGTCACCTTATGGGAGAGTTTACTGCCAGAGATTCAACTTAACACCTCTATTTGTTAGGTGGTAGAAACAGCAGAGAAACAGCAAAGAGTGAAGGGTCACATGTGACAACTAATATTACACCAGACAACATGGAGAGAAAGGGTTTTTTCTCATATATCAGCTCTTACATGTGCACATGCTGACCAAGCATTTGTTAAGCATTTATGTGACCAGCTCTGAGCTCCAATTCAATGGATGGATACCAGATACATTTCAGTGGTAGGTGGAAATGGGCAGTTGTCATAAGCTTGTTTTTGTATGAACACTGTATGAATCACAAGTAATGCATGACCCCACCAGAAAGCATTCATCAGCTGACTTTTCCCATGCGCACAAACAGCAAATGCACCAAGCCTTCGCTGAGCACAAGAGTGGATACATAACAGCCTACCTAAAAAAAAAAAAAAAAAAAGAAGTTCAGCAAAAAATTCTCCTTGCATTTTTTTTCTTGAGCACATCAGTTTGCTTTCAAAGTTAGGAAAAAACTTATTTTTTAAAGATGGGAAAGGACCTTGGTGCATGCCTGTTGATGATGATCCTGGGGTTATTAATCCCAGCGTGATTGTATACAGCGGGTTGATAGTGTCTATACGTTTCTGCACCTGCTACCTGAATTACACAAAGCGCTGAGACTGTGCGCTGCACCAGGCTGTGATTATTAATCATAGCTGGACAGCTCTTCAGGGCTCCCCCTCTGGCAGCTCAAATGCCATTTCTATCTCCCTGCCCTAATACTTGTGCAAAGGTTCAATAAACAACAGCCAATATGAAGAAGGATCAGCAGGACGCCTTTTTATTTTTTATTCTCATGATTCAATTGATTGGGCATAGCCTTGTCCGCCCACATCCCCCAATCACACACCTCGCTCCAAACAGAGTAAATCGAGAGCTCTTAGGCCTAATTTGACGCTAATGGCTGCAGCCATTAGAGACCATACATTGCCTTATAACAAATCATCTCTCAGCCTTTTCCCCCTTCGCCTTTGCCATGATTATTACATTTGGAATCAGGGCCTATAAATAAACTCAAAGCAGACAGAAAGGAAATGGAGCTTATCTGAGCTACGAATGTGGGATCAGAGGGAAGGCCGCCGTAACGACAATCAAGTTTCCACGGCAGACGGCCACGGAGGTGTGACAGAAGGTCTCTGGGTGTAACAGGTGTGAGAGGTGTAAGATGTGCTATTAGGAGCGACACGATCCTGCTGCAGAGTCCAGGATGAATTGTACTATAAGTGGGTAATGTGCAGCTCGCCCCCTGTGGCAGTGTTGTGCGTGTTCATATTTCACTGTGCCTTGTAGAGTTTTCAGGGGAAGGAATAAAAGCCCTGACATCACTGTATCGTGTACAAAATGTTTACTTATGTAAGGAGGGAAAATCAGATCAGAGACAGCTGAGTGATACTTGGTGGGTATCACTGATAATTATGAGTTGTGTCCATCTGATTTTCACATTTTTAAACATATTTGTCAAGATGCCATTTTGACTGCCAATTTTCACACTGTTCCCCTTCTACCTCTGCACTGCAGTTGCTCTCCCAACCAAATGGCAATAATGCAGGTAAATATACATCTATTCAGAACTGAGCCTAGAACGTGACAGCTACAGTAATGATTTTGTTCTGTAATGGGCCTTTGGTCAGGTGAGTGACATCCTATTGGATCATGAAAGCCCCAAAGTAATCCCTTTGTGATCTGGTTTCATTCACAACTGCTCACTGCAGGATATGAAGCTAAGTCTTAATTAGCAGCAGGGTTTCAAAAGGCCATCCCACACACCCAGTATGGAGATTAGAAAGCCCAGAGCTCCTCTTCATGAGCCTGTGTCACTCCAAGATGTCTCTCATCTCAGGGAGCAATGGTAGGAGCTTAATTAACTCAAAACAACACAGATAGACTAACTAATGTCTACTGCTGGAGGGCATGAGTACAAGGGTAAAATGGTTTTCATTCATTCAAAAAAGAAAAAAGAATTAGTGAATATCAGTGAATATCAGTAAGACAGTCGGGTATAACACTGAGGTGACTGGCAGCCATTCATTGCTTTTGAAGGGACAGAATTACACAAACCCGGAAACAGGTGATACTGTGTGCACAAGCCAAGTGAACTGTAAGTAAAACAGGAAACATGAAAGCTAGGAAGCAGGAGAAAAGGAGGTGGATATTAAGGTACTGGCAGAAGACAAGCAAGGGATTTGATGGGAAGGGCGGAAATTTCCTTGACAGACTTACATTAAAGCTCTAATCCGTTCATTATGTTCTCTCATACCCTGTAAATTGCCTTGTCCGTCACAGACATGCCATGACAAACGCAAGCAGGTATACGTCAGTCATCAAAATGTCACTGCTTACACTGCTGTCATCTATTTGCACAGTCTGCGTCCCCAGTGTTTCTGTGACTGTGTTCGGAATTGCATTTTTTGGCTTGAGTTTGCATCATCGAGAAATTCTCTTCATGTGAACTCTTGTTTCAGCTGTGTTATTGTCACTGTGTAAATAAAGGCAAAATAAAATAACCACCTAAAGTAATTACTCTAAATGCCTCTCATCAGCAATTAAGTTTGATTAAGAAATTGAGTTTCTTTTCAGCCAGCAGTAAAGGTTCCATCAATTCCTCATACTACTACAGCGCTTAGTAAAAAGCAACTCAGTTTATTTCATCTACTTCATATTTCATTTAATTACTAGTTCCCTTATTCTTAGTGTAGACTTTTATGCATTCACTTTCTACATATTTTCTATTTGATAACAACAGAAAATAACCTACTTTTTCATTGACAGGGGTTTAACACTGCATGACACCTTCCTTGCAAGTAGTACGACCCAATGCTCACAATATCACTTGCATTTACATCAGCATGAATCACAAATGTTCACAGCTATAATGGTATATGAAACAACTTCAAGTGACAAGTTAACAGTATCCACAGAATCAATGCACAAGTGAACCCTACAGGTTGTCAAAAACAAAGAGAATAAATGGGGGAAAAAAGCCTAAAACATTTGGAATAAATTCAATCCCTCCAATTTCACAGTGTTTTTCACAATGTTGATGCTGCCTTCACAGTGAAACACCTTTCTAAAATCTATCAGTTGTCTCATCCCTATCCATTCAGTCAATCATCCTGACACAAACTCAAGTCACATCCAGCATAACTGAGCAGACACTTGCTCTTCCTCCTCCAGCTAACTGTGGCCTGAGTGAGACTGTCAGGTGAATGAGCCATATCTCTGTCACTCCCTGACAGCACACTCCAGTGTTTTCTGAGGGTATGAGTCTGTGTATGCAGACCGACACTGTCTCCTGAGCACTCTCAGCAGAGAAATATACATACACACATACACATACACACACACACACACACACACACGCACACACACAACACACACACACACACACACATACGTGCACAAGCACATTTGCTTGTGAGGTGGACACTACAGGTGGATGAGTCAGGGCCAGGAAGTGTTACCCACTCTCCAACAGGTTCTGGGTTTTTTTTTTGAGGGGGGGGGGGGGTGTCTCTGAGTGCCTACAAACAGTTTCTAGCATAGCACAGACTCTGCAAAAATTTGCATGCACCCCTCCCCACCCCTTACATACACCACTCTGAATGAAACCCCAGGGACACAGTCTGAAACTTTGTGCCCTCACACTTACATACAGGAGAGCAGTTTTGATACATTAGCATCATACATTTTGTTCAAGTATCCGATCAAATTCAAACAGCCAACCATCTTTTTCATGTGATAACCAGGATTCAAATGATTGGGATTTTCCAGACAACACGGAGAGAGAAAAAACAAGGCTGCTGGAAATCCCCAGTGATAAAGGATCCCCAAACATAAACGTACAGTCTTCCCCCTGCATGCATGCACTCCCTACTTACCTGAGGTACCGGATCGGCTCAATAGGCTCGGGGTCTGGTTCGGTGGAGCTGTGGTTCATGTTGTTGGACTGTGATGTGCAAATTCAGATGGCGGCTGAGGCTCTCAGGCGAGGGGAGGGGATAACAGCACTGGCTTCTTAGAGCACTGTCAACCTCCTCTTGTTCTTTCTGTGCCTGTTTCCCACTCAAAGGCTAGCCTCTTTCTCTTTCCTCTCTCCCTCTCTCCCTCTCTCTCTCTCTCTCTCTCTAATGCTCGCTGGCCCGCTGTCTGATAAAAGTAGCTCTGTGTGTTTATATCAGCTGCCCTAGCTGACAGAGTCAGCCAATTAACAGGCAAGGAGACCCTCTGGGAACAAAATGATTGGCCAAGGCTTCAGTGCGCGCAGCTCAGTCAACCATAAGCTACAGCCCTCAGAAGTAGCATCCAGTCGGCATCCAGACGCTGGCATGAGAGGGAAAGGGTCCAGAACACTGAAATCAACCTGAGAAAAACTGATCTGCATCTGCATAACTGCAGACCAATGCACTGATAATTTATTCAAATAAAAATAACCAGATTTGATATGATCAATAACAGATTAAAAGCAGACTAGGCAAATCAGCTCTTCAGTCAATCATTTAACACAATGAAAATATTTCACCTGTCTGACGGAGCTGAAACATTGCTGAACTGTTCCCATTGTTTCAAGCAGAGCATGCCATGTCAGGCTGAAAAGAGAGCTGAAAAAGAAAACCCTTTTCTCTCATTTATTTCAGTTTGAATGGGTAAAAGGAGCCCATACTTTCACTCACCTTCACTGGTCAAAGGGACTGAGAAGAGTTGGATGTAGCCTGCAAGGACTTAGACAATCCAACTGTCATGCTGGGGTCCACAAAATTGTGAGGTTCTTGATGGTAGGGGAGCTGGCATATGTGTCAAAAAGCCACCAAGGTCTGGCACTACCAACTGGAGAAGTCATAAAAGGGTACATTATTCCTAATTTCTGCTAGTGTCCAAATTTCTTGGATTTACAACATCTAGCATTGTAATGTAATGTAAATACTAACCACAGACAAGCAGAACAAAACTGCAATTTAAATGAACCAGAAACCAGAAGTGACTAAAAGTCTCTGACCGAAAAAACTGAATTGTCCTGATTGCTTGTGGGCTCATTGAAACTTGGATGACAGACATGCTATAGATAAATTTTATCTTCATACAGTAGAGCTGCCGGGTGTTGTCAATCACTGACCCCTTTGAAAGAAATTTGCCCTAAAGCTCACTGCCACCTTGAGGTCACCTCATGTCACTGCAACATGGTGGGAGTAATGGCTTGAAGATTTATTGTCTACAATTCCAAGATAAAGCAGTGATAATTCAAATGTAAAAGAGAGCACTGATAAATAAAACACCGGTCTTCACCAGTGATGAACACATCTGTTCATATTTACATGCCACATTATATTATGAAATAATTTGCCACAAGGGCAGAGCTTACATGACCTTCACAGAAATGTCACTGTAAAAGGACAAAGCCTGGGGTGTGTGCTTTTATTCTTCTATTTTAGAAGCTGTATAAAATCATGCCCCCAGAAAACAGACATTCTTTGGTCTTCAGGACTATTAGCAAGCATGTATTATGACATAGTATAACCACAAAAATATCTATATAAGTCTACCTGGACACATAGGCATGCATACGTGTACACATACACCTACATAGCATAAAAACCATAAATGCTTCACTCAAGAAGCCTGCTCTTACCTATGTAAAAATGTACTCCCAATAATGCCACAGCACCCCAATTGCAGCAGACAATTAGGCTGGGGGCTAACTGCAATTCCTTCAATTGTAACTGAAGTGAATTACAATTATTCTTGAGGAGAGAAAATGTGTTTCATGCCATACATTTACAATGTATGTTAATCACAGACTTCAGTTGTTTGTCTGGGGCCCCTCTGTCTACATACACCACTGTAAACCGGAGCTGTTGTGCTTCAGCTCCCCTTATGGTCGGAGGTTGAACAGTTCCTCCCAAAGTGGGGTCACCCAGCAGTCAGTTCTGTTAGTAGGATGCTGTCACCTCACCGCGAGACAGTGCAAACACAGGAATAGCACTTTCACAGAGACAGAACCAAACTGGCTCAATGAGTTCATGTTCAGTGTGGTGTTATATTCTTTTTTGTTATACTGACTAGTGTCAGCTCAGCCCTCTAGCATAATGGTGCTGGCCTACTTACAAGAGAGTTGTGGGCAAAGTTGTACAACCTCCCTGGCTCCATCTGTGGCTGAGCTAAAACTGAGGAAATAAAAACACAAGAGGGAACATGCAGCCATGACTGATCACGGCAAACAGCCAGAGGTATGGCAGACAGAAGTAATATTGATTCTAAAGTTTATGGGAGCACCTCAGCCTTGGATTTCAGATCAGCTTCAAGTAGTTGTCTCAATCTGAGCTACCACCAGCATTTAGTGTGATGTCAAGAGCTACACCTCTGGTTATTGTAGTACCTGTGACATATTTGCTAATTTGGATGACAGTACCCAATGTAGACACATATCCTGCATAATCAATGTATTTCCCTCATTAGTTGTTTTTACTTCCTTCATTTTTTTCACCTTTTTCACTCACCTTTAGCACTTGCCAGTTACGCATTTAAGCCGCTCACCAGCACAACAACAGTCACCAAACCCAGACAGGAGCGCTGGGCAAGGCAAGTGCAATCCTCTGATTCACATGTATGTCTGCCGTGTCTATTTTTCACATTACAAATCCCACATTGTGCAAGGAGGCAAGCTCTGTCCGAGGACAGGCACATCCTCCTGATACTATGTGAGTTACTCATAAGCACCCCCATGAGTTTACGGTCTGAGCCACTCGGGAGTCTTGCCTCATTAGTTTATGTGCAGTGGATCTAGAAAGTCTACACATCCTTTTAAAATTTCTTGTTTATATTGCCTTGAGGCCTGAAATGAAAACCCATTAAATCTGATTTTTTTCCGCTTTAATTTAGACATGGTAACCCACAACTTCAAAGTAAGTCAACACATTTATGAATATGAATTTATAAATAAAAAAACTAAAACATCTTGCCGCGTAAGTTTAGATTCCCTTTACAATGGGAGTTAATTGTGCCCAAGCCATTCACCATTCACCAAATTATGCCCAAAGCTAACTGACTTCACCTGTTATGAACTGAAGTGATTCTGATTAAGTTCGGGATAAAATCGGCTGCTCCTGTAGGTTTTATCAGCAGGTTTCATTGTTTCTTAGTGCAAGCCAATGTAACAAAACTATGGGTAACAAGGAACTACCAAAACATCTCTGGGATAGAATTGCTGAAAGGTACAGATCAGGAGAGGATTATAAAAAGATATCAAGATATTAAATATGTATGGAACACAGTAAAAATAATCAAGAAATGGATTAAATATAGCACCGCAAGGACCTTGCCTAGAGCAGGCCATCCCTCCAAGATGGATGACTGAGCAAGGAGGGAACTCATCAGGGAGGCCAACAAGAGGCCAACAGCAATAATAAAAGAGCTGCAAGACTTCACGGCAAGGAATGGCCACCATATGCACATAGCAAGTATTTCATGTGTTCTCCACAATTCTGAGCTGTAGGGTAGGGTGGCAAGACAGAGGCCTCTTCTCACAAAGAACATCCAGCCTCATCAGATTTATACAAAAAGGCACTCTGGAGCTCGCTGTTGTCCTTTGGAAAAAGGTCCCATGGACTCATGAGACTAAGGTAGAACTTTTTGGCCTTAAATTCCAAGCGATATATTTGGCACAAAGCCAACACAGCCCATCAGCCTAAGAACACAGGCCCTATTGTCAAGCATGGTGGGGGCAGCATCATGACTTATGCAACCAAGGTATTCAAAGCTTTTCATTCTGAATTCTTTTTTGAAGAACTGAAGCATTTGATATTCACGTAGATACTATTGGTTACAATGTGTAAACAAAGGAAAAATAAACTGAGTTCACTTGTCATGATTTCAGCCTTTAAGACACCAAAAGCAAGAAATCTTGAGAAGGTGTGTAAACTTTCTAGATCCACCGTACAATATCTCCCTATCTGGCTGTCACCAAAGGGTGTGTGTGTGTGTGTGTGTGTGCGTGTGTGTTTGTACCATGTGAAAATGCCTGACCATCTCACATCAATGAAGACTGTGTGGGAGGAATCAAACTTCTGCCTTTGATCTTTTCCTTAAAACCTCTGATTAACCTTTTCTCCTGCTGCCAGCACTGTCTCTGACAGCCCAAAAATATCACTGTCAGCCCAGAGAAGGTCTGCAAAACAGTGCTGCCTGTCCAAGTTCACGAAAGAAAGCTGCAAACAGTATCCTCTTCCAGATTCGCTCACGAAAGATATAGCTACTTTATCTAACAGACAGGCAGCTACAGTAGTAACAGGCAGTAACAGAGAGACTTATACACACTGCATAGATATAACTTATGGCTGAAATAATATGACAAATACAAAACTTATTATACCTGTTGAGCAGCACCTGTTCTGTAAATGTATTTGGAGTCTTTTGAAATATCCTACTTCATTTTCTTATATAAATAAAATATTTATAGAAATATGTATATATTTAAAATATCTTATATAAATAAAATATAAATAAAATTGACTATGCAATATTTCACCAACGATTTCCACTCTCACACATTTGTTTAATTTTGTTCCGATTTAAATAACCATGACGAAAGTATGTTGATGCAGTATATGATGTGTTAAAATGCACTTCCCTGTCAGACAGAGCCTGTGTGGTAAAAAGGAGCATGAGTGTGATGCTGCTGCTGCTGCCTGTCTCTCTGCTCTCACCCTCAGCTGCCATGCTTTCCAGTAACCGTCTATCAACACTTAACTGTGCGTAAGTGCACTTTTTAAAAATCAGCACCTGACAGCATAACTTTTTGCCATGCCTCTTACTGTACACTGACACATGCTGAGAATAAGATTGTGAATTCAATGATAAATTTGATCTTTCTGTGTTGTAAAAAATAGCCAGGTTTTATAGTAATATTGTGTTTTATTTCGATAAATGTGTTATTTGGATGTCATTATAGCAAAGGACAACAGGAAAAAAATGCATAATTGATCATGAAGAGTGTCATCTTACACATTACTTATACATATATATATATATATGTATTACATATATATATATGGTGGCCTCTGTCTGGAATATGTGTTGCAGTTGAATTGAAAAACGTTGAGTTGTGGGAGCTGGTTATTTATTAGCATATCATTATCACATCTTACCTAACATTAACATAAGCTATCATTCATTTTACATGCCAAAGAGCATTTTCTAATACCAGAGGACTCTGATACCAGAGGAGCTGACTGCAGTGGTAAAAACAGCCTCTCTAGTAATACCAAAAAAGCAGTGAAATATGCATCACTGTGGAGTGATAGCTAACACAACAAGTTAAACAATTTAAGTTGGGCATATTACTGGAGCACCATGGTAAATTTATCTCAGTGCTTTGCTTTTCTTTTGACAGTCAGGGAGGAGAATCTAATTCTCAAGGGTATCTGGTGCAGTCATATCCACTTGATCATCTGAGCACTGATGCATCTTTCACAGCTCATAAAATTAAAGCATACTTTTCTGGCATATTCATCAAAACTAACAAAACTCAAAATTGCTTTTTTTATCTTTGACTGCTCACATCTTTTTTGGAGGTTTACTTTTTTAAAGCTAACTCACAAAAGAAATAACTTGTCCTTGACATGCACCCATCAACAAGCATCTGCTAGCAGCTAAGAAACCCAGAATGGAAGAGATAGTGTTGATGGGCTTTCTCCCAGGTGAAGATAGCAGCTGCAGTTTAAACCACAGGCGGGGGGGGGGGGGGGGGACTTGACTCCTGTCACTCTCTGCCTGAAGTGGCCGGGGGAAAAGTGCTATCCAAGCCTCTGGCTCCTCAATCTACAGCAGTTCCATGCGGCACCCACACAGAGCTCAATGCCCCGGCTAGGGACAACAGCAAGTGCCTCTGTTGTTGGTGACACTCTGACTGCAGCACCAACAGCCACATTAGAAAAGTTACCAAATGACTGAATCATAACCCAGAGTAGAAACAATATTTACAATATGAATGTGGCTATACAAGATGGTACTCGTGACAGCACAGTTTATCCTAAGCACTAAAAGCACAATGATATACTTACTGGTCACCATTTTGAACATCCATCTTTCACAAGACTACAGTTGATGACACAGAACATCAATGTGCTTGTTTATACACTTAAACAGGAAAATCAATCTTATATTATCTTCACTGAAACATTACATAACATTCGACAGCCTAATTATGCAATTCTTTGTGTCCCTAAAATTTCCCTAAAAAGCTTTCTCCTCTTCCTCTCCCTGTTCTTTCTGCCTCTAGTATCCAAATAACTGGACCGCAATACCTTAACCAAACATAATATATCCGGAACAGATAGATAGATCCATAGATAGATAGACAGGGACAGGATATGGGTCATACATGACTATACATTTTGACAGTGTAACATCAAGAAACCTGCTGCCCACATCGTGTACTCAATTTCCTGCTTTACATCATAAATCTGTCAGATGGCTTTTAGTTGCATCCAGTTCAGTGCTGTGACCCCAGTCCACCATTGCCTTCAGTCTCAGTGGTCAGTACATGCCTCCTATCTCCCTCTGTCCCTGTTCTCGCTTTACAGTACCCATCCCCACATCCGCAGTATCATGTCAAAGGCAGTCATTCTCATCTTGAGTTCCTTGGTGGGATGAGATAAACCTCCCATTTCTATCATACTTCATCATTTTCTGCTGCCTCTTTAGACTGTACCTGGAAGCACCTGACTGTAATCGCTAATAGCTCACACATTCCGATAAGCACATCCTTATTCTCTGACTAGATACTTTTGCATCAGCTACTGTATATTTAAGGATATTTATTTCACTACCACCTTATTTCTCTTCCTTGTCAGCCAGGTATTTTGCCAGTTATTTGGACTTAATATTGTATTGTTCCCTGAACTTTTATCTTGTACTTGCCTCTTAGACATAGACAATGCAATGCATAGGTAACTAGGTAGCTGTAAAGCACAATTATTGCCAATTACAAAGAATCACACACATGAACATGCAAATGCTAATTAAGTCAAAT
The DNA here is from genome assembly GCF_013368585.1 of Megalops cyprinoides. NCBI lineage: Eukaryota > Metazoa > Chordata > Actinopteri > Elopiformes > Megalopidae > Megalops > Megalops cyprinoides. The sequence continues at coordinate 41,692,579 of NC_050584.1, forward strand.
TAACTGATTGAATCCAAAATTACTCCAGAAGTATATATGAACTGATTATCAATAAAATAATTTCATTAATTTCCCTTTCCATCTGGATGAACAATTAACCAAACTTAATTAAAGTCAATAACTTCCATATTGTTACCACACCATGTATGTTAAAATGGTTTTCAGACATGTAAACATGGACAGGATTTTTAGCTCCGTTTTTCATGTTTTTCTGAAGCTGTCACATTGGTACAAAAAGCTAGGGAAAACGAGCTGTAATTATGACTGAAATAAATGCCATGTGTGTCACAAGGTAGAAAGGGAAAGGCCATTGGGATGCTGAAGACAGGAATGTCAGCACCCAGGCTCACCAGACACTACTGCTCAAAAATATCATGTTCGCAAGCTGCTTTATATTCAAATGTGTTAAGCTCATGACTGACAAAGAAGCTCCCAAGTGACTCAGATGAAAAAACAGCCCACAGTAGTGAAAAAAAAGGCATTATTCTGTGGGTTGGGTAGGTCGGCCATGGTCATCCCACTGCTCACCAGTAATTCCTGCCAATCAATTGGGTGCCAGAGGTCTGCCTGTATAAAGCTGTGTGTAAACTGTCTTCCAAATTCTTTATTTATAAATAAAGAAATTATGAATGACAACAGCTAGGGGCATCTAGATGACCCCCGGGTGTCACTGTATCCTGATCAGCTCTAGTAAAGGAAGATGGTGGCTGGTATGAAGGCTTCAGAGCCTAAGGCAAACAGGGCATTTCCACATGACTGGACACATACATGTTTTAAAATAAACTAAAAATATATTCAGTGAGAAATCAGACTGTTCTGCCATGACAGCAGGCAGAAAATGCACTGCCCATGCCAGGACAAGTACCATCCACAATATATTACGTGCATGGACTGCTTCAGAGGTGATGGTGTGATTATAAGGTCAGCAATACAGTGTGGATGGAGATTACAGTTATTGTTTATTGATGGATCCTCCATGATAGCAAAACACTATGGAGACAATATTGTCCAAAACATGTACTCCTATCATTTGGCATGACACACTTCTTGTGGGGTTGCCTGGTTATTTGCCTTCATTGTTATGACCACTTGATGTTTGGTGAGACAGTGACTACATGTTTGTTAAGCATAGCATATCATGGTGACACACTCAAATGTGACTGGGCTGGTCTAGTAGTCTCAAGGTTTGCTTGTAATCCAAACAGGGATTATTCCATTCCATCGGAAAGTCATCCTTCCAGTATAATGGCTACATACCTTGGATCCAATGAGCGTCTTGAATTGATAAGACTTGACAACTAGGTATTACTAAATTTGTAATTATTATGATGCACTTATTTTCCCAATATCCCACCCCAGTTTGTCTGTGACGTTTAATTGGATCAATATTCTGACAACCAGCAATTTTAGTCATGTTACAAATTGATCTGTGATCAGGTTGAGTGATTAACCACAGCTGAAACACTCAACCACTGACTGCAACTCAGTAGAACCATGCTGCAAAAACACACCATTGATATTGATCATGAAAACTGCTTTTAGCCAGGAGTTGGAAACACAGCCTTAATCCACAGCCAGTCCAATAAAGTACAGCCTGCACTGATTGTAATGGCTATCTTATTATTACTATTACTATATTAGCTATCATCATAATAATGTCTATACTTTACTGTACATCACATTTTCTCTCAGTGAGAAAAAAATGGAAACGTGAAAGACTACGTGGAATTGTAAGCAGAGAATAATTTCTAATGGATTTTAAATGCCTGCAATAAAAATATTTGTATTTTTCATAAACAATATTTGTTTTTGTTTTTATCAACTCTCCAAGAAGGCCTTAGGACAATCAGATACATGTCAAAGTTGTGTACAAAACATTTTGTTCTATTTATTCCTTCACTATGTTTACAAAAATGAATGAAAAAATGTTTTTAAATAGCTCTTAACATGAATTTATTTTAGGGTGGATGTTTTGGTTTTCTTCTAGATTGAATTATTGTGAATAAACTCATGATGCTATTAGCTTCAAGGCAGCTGTAACATTATGTGATAATAACCCGAATAATAATTATACTATGTCAGACTTTTCCCAGTGCCAGCCAGTTTTCTCTTCTTGAACGCAACCTAACAAGCAGGGAGGACTTGATTTAGTGAATGATAGTGGGAATGACTGTGTAAATTTGAGGAATGTGTGTATTTTCTTGAACACAATAATAGTAACATTCACAATAAAACTGCAAATTTGATTTTGCAATTAGCATATAAGCATGCATTATTATTCATGAAATATTTTCTACAACGATCAAGTGCAATTAGACAGCAAATACACATATTATGCTTTACAAGAAAACAGTAAAGCATCTGTAAAGCGCCCCCTGCTTCATACATTAAAAACAGCTGAGGACGTTGGCTGAGTTGAATATCAAGGCACATCGCCACCTTGTGGATTTTGTATGAAACTGGGCTAACAGGAACAAATTAAAAATCTAAAATGAATTTAACTCACAGCATGATAGCATTTGGTGTAAGACCATTTAACTTATTTTCCAAAAGTGCTGTTTCATAACTACTGCATGGTAATTTACACTGATCTGCTGGTACATAGGGAACTATCTCTGAGGCTGTGGTTGATTTCTGTGTTGTTCACAAAAGCAGAGCATTTTTGCAGCAAGATATGCTCTTGTAAATGAAATGAAATATATAAAAATGTGTTTCTGTAATGAATATTAACACCAGTATCCCAGATAGCAAGGGTTGGGTGACTGCTCTTGCCCTTCGCTACAATTGGTGTCAGCGGTGGGATGGCTGGCTGCAAGGCCATCAGAGGTGTGCCCAGTGTGTGAACCCAGATGGCACAATCAACAAGGATAACAGACAGATCACTGGTGCTTCTTATGTCACAAAATTGAAAACAGAAAAACAATACTGCCTCTTTGCCTCACCAAGCCTATCCATTGTGCATTACATGGGTTCCATGTAAACTATTAAATCTTTGCAAATACATTTTCACCAAGTGGTATACCTTTGGTGTCATGTGGTCTTGACCTTCCAAATGTTTAGACAAATTCTTGATCTCATGATGAATTTCAAGAGCAGGTCACTAATTCTGGCAGTTTGCAGATATGACAGTTCCAAGTGCCAATAATGAATTTTCATCAACTGCTTCACAGGTGCCTTGCTGAGAAGACTCAGGCTGCATGGTGGAGCTCGAGGTGTCATCTTAGGCCACAAGCCACAGGTTTAAGCAAATGTCATTACTGAGTTCAGACCAGATCGAGTTCCCTAACCCCAAAATGGACTTTATTTTCCCTTATACACGATGTTACACAGTATAATGAAGAAAATAATAACTAATTTCTGGCAGATACATCTGTAATTGGAGATAGGCACATTGAAAAGTTAATGAAGGATGCAATACCAAAGGCTATGAAGGTTTTAGATATAAACTTCAGACTACAAAAATTAGCCTGTGGCTTTGAGTGGTCATGTATTTATGTGGTTAGGTATGATTGCCAGTGTTCCCTTTAACTTAAAATTGTCCCAGTGATATGTCATACATGAAATTTGAAGAAGGTGGACCTGAAGAGGAGTGTGAATGGGCTTAGCATTCACAGCAAATTATTCACAAAGTTCAAGGTCAAATCTAATAAAAAAAAAACACCACACATAACTAACACAGTTTAACAGGCCTATGTGGTCTAAACATGTGTTTTTAAAAGATTTCCACTCTTATTGGAAGGTGGGTCTATTTCAGGAATTCCCAGTATCCTGTACGTCTGTGAAGTCTCATAGAACACAACACACTCAGGAAGTAAGTTGTGCAATATGGGTTATTTCAAGCATACTCAACAAAATTTTGCATTTTCTTTATAATGTATTTTTTAAAAAGATGACTTTACCAAGACACTGACAGTGCACACTTACGGCTTGCCACTTCTATAAAAACTAGATCCATCCTATTGCACAATTTTTTCTGGAGTGATCTTATAATTCCAGGCTTGACCCATAAAATGGCATGGAGTGCTCCATTCTGAGTGTATCATTGACTTTCCTATTGAAGCACTCATGGCTGTCCTTGACAAAAGACTAGGACATTGTACATTATTACATTTACCGATTCATTCTAAGATGTGGATGCTTTGGCAGCTATTCCATTTCCAATGACCAGACAGGTCTGACACAAAGTTCTGAGAGGTTGTTAGGGAGAATTAAGAAATATGCTTTACTCAGAGATATCCTTTATTCAGAGAAGTGTAGGTTTTCTTTCTGTTTCCAAAGGGGAAAAACTGTGGTAAGATAACGAATACGAAGTGTTTCATTTCAGTATACATTACTGCTTTATAATGTTCTGAATTGTGTGGCCATAGTAACAGCAAAGGTCTGCGTTGTCCTCGCAACTATCTTTCATGTTTAATCTTTTATAGATAAATCATGCTAACCAAAGCGCGCTGCAAGCCTACACTTGTAAAGGACTAAGATGTAATAGCCATCATAGCGATATACTAGTTAAACTGTGCATATTTAAATAAGTAAAGGAAACAGCTAGCGACTTTAATATCGAGAGGCGCCGGGACACGGACATCGTCCTGTAGCGAGTACCAGTATGACAAACACAGACCGACGCCTGAGTTTCCAGGTAAGCCAGAAACTTGCACGACAAGCCAACCGGCGAGAGCAACTATTATGTGACCTGAACGTTCAAGCGATTGAGGCGGCCAGACACTCGGCTTTGGAGCTACATGACAAGACGAAAGGCGCCTACCTCTCCAAACTGGCGAAATACACCGTTGCGCTCTCTAAACCACTCGACGCAAAAAATGAGGAGTCTGCAGGAGATTCATCACAGCATAACGTGGAACACACCTGCAGGAAGATGTATGTTGATCCTGGCCAACAGTCTCCGCAACAGGACCAGAAGGGGCGGCGGTGGTCCACAATATTTTGAACTATCTAGCGTGAATAAAGAGGACACCCACTATAAAGATGTTCGTGTAAGAAAAAAAATCGTAAGCATCACCTGTGAACAATGAGCAATGGCTGTAAAATGAATATATGAGACGCAGCGACATGCAGTTTGTTTTTAACACCGATTGTTGCCTTGTGTGGAAATAACGTGCATTCCACATTTAAATGCAAGAGCTACTAACAACAAAACATTCAGAGATTAAAGACTTCTTGTTCCTTCAAGCTGTTGCAGTAGTTACCGAAAATAACGAGAGTTTGGCATGCTGGTCGCCAAGAAAAAAGCAGTACCGTGCGTCGCCAGCAGTCATCTCTAGGGTTTCACAAAACGCACAATGTCTCGCGCTATTTGGTCTCTTTACCTAAGGACCGTTTACACCGAAATGAACGAACCTGTTTTTTTAAGAGGTCACCATAATGAGCCAAGCTCTTGACTATTTTGGTATCATTACTAAGAAGGTTTCCATGCAGTACGTGCGATTAAATAAAAACATCAAGGGTTTCCCGTTATCACGCTGGATTTCTATTATTTACGCTTAAATGTGATGTGCAGGCTACTGCTGTCTTCAGTTTAAACGTGTTTGGTGGCATCGATCCTCTTGCAAACGGCACTGCAGGAGAGATTAATTTAGCACAGCAAACGTTAATCAGTGAAGTTTAATATTCACTTCGACGAAAGACAAGCTCTCTCTACAGTCAAATTCATGGCGCTTAAATGAAAAAAAAGTTTTCGAAGTTAAAATGCAGAATGTTTCTTGTCACTTTGACTGCAGAGTTCGAGGAAATGACAAAAAATAACGAAATGTATTGAAACAGACTCCGTGGATTATGAGAGTATTTAATAAACTAGCCTGGATTGTCCTCCAGATGCCGATTCAATAGGCCTATATTACATTTGCGATTTGAAGCCCTTGAAGGTTTCAAACCGTTGCACTGAACTGCTAGACCATAAAATGAATGTGTTCGGCAAGTCCGACCATAATGGTTACCTGTTGGCACAAGTGCTAGTTTCCATAACATCCTTCTAGTTACATTATATATAAACTGCTTTAAACTAAAGCGGCGTTACAGCATTCCGCTCAGTCTTTGCTTAGCAGCGGCCACTTACTTCATACTGTTCCAGAGGTTATTCTGGAGTCCAGGATGTGTTAAACGTTGTGGCTTTCACTTAATCGTTTGGAAAATTACGAACGCACGTTTCTGCAGAATCAGGACACCCTCGAAACGGTCCACAACCGGGGATGTGGTGCGGTGCCTCTTTAAACTTTACTGACAGTATAACAGGAAACCACGAAATTCTTTATAACCGCCTAACAAGAAAATCAGAAAAGGAATGACATTGTTTAAAATGACCACTCAGAAAGTATATTCAAATCCTTGTTTTAATAGTAATAGATGACAATCTAAGAGACTTCATTTAGACGGATTCACACAAAATGGTAAAGGGGTTAAAATTAGTTTTATTACTTGATAGAGCAGAAAAAAAAACCCAAAACAAATTGGAACATTACTTGTACAATTCATTAGAAGGGGCGCGACGCAGTAAACAGCGCTAGCACCCCAGGGAAACGGAATGGTGTTAGTTGTCAGACAGCAGCAGGCAGCAGTCAGGACAGCGAAGCGGCCGCCGCAGCAGCAGCCTGGAACGGAGGCCTATGATCTCCTCGACTCTCTACTAGTGGCTGCGTGAGCGGGGCTTAAATTACGGTGGTGACAAATCTTAAACGTCATCTCTGTGGTCTGAAGTAGTGGCAGCAACGGAAAATATGGGTGTCAACTGAATGATTAAAACAAGAAGTTATCTGTCATTTTCCATGCAACCTAAGAAAATGCATCCATCTACAACAGTAGAGAACAGAAGCATGACGGGAGAAGAGAGTGATCAGACATGTAAAAGTCAGCGTCTGCAGGACTGCACTGACCAGGGCCCCAAGGATCAGTCGTACACATTGGTCAACCCGGAGGGCTGGGACACAAAGCACACCATCATCCAACTCCATGTCAGGGAAAAAGGATATTTTTTCTCCCTTCTCAAAAGCAGGGTAAATAGGGGTTGTTTTTTAAAGATCACATTAACTCAGATCATGAAAACAAAAAAAAGAATGAAGTTGCATAAGACATGAAATTGCAACCTTAAAATTAAGCACTTTGTTTACATTTTCATTTAGTAGTATTCAATAAGCTGAAAGCAGGTAAAACCAAACCTAACATATGCAAGCTCCAGTGTAAAAAACCACATGGTGAAAAATGAGCTGTTCCTCATAGGCGATGTCCTTTATTTTCTCCTCTGGGGGAACTCCCCCCCACCCCCACCCCCCCAAGTATGGTTGGTATCACTGCTCCACGCGCTCTGTGGAAATGTCACCTTGTGTGACAACTGGTCGAAACTGCAATGGTCAGCATTATTCAGGTAAAAACCCACTAGGCTATTTCAGGAACATGATACATGTCTGGGTAGACTTCCCATTGTTGTAACGCTATCCAAATTCCTTTACTTGCTAGGGTTTATAAAACTACATTCTGAATGGTGTCCAGTCTTTTGATCAATCAGTGGGAGCACAGGAACCACTAGACATGTAACAGAACAAATCTAAATTGGAACTGGAACTCCATTAAAACTTAGGCCATGATAATACATGTATATACTTTTTTTTTTTACTACAGTGACCCATTAAATGCACCCAGAGAAAAATGCCTAAATAAGAAAAAAATGCACCATATAACCTATGACTAAAAGTACTTTTTAATGTTAATTTCCCCCCTCTGTTGAGCTTAATTATACTTTTCAGGGTTTAAAAAAATATCCATTCAAGCAACATCTCTTTAGAAGGTTATACCAGTTTTGGGATTAACGTCCCTCCCTGATGTAAACCAAGTTTCTATTTTATCAACTTGTGTTTTTCTTTGCAGGTTCTTTACAAGTTCTAAACAAAAACTGGAGTTAAATCCAACACCAAACCTGCACTTGAAAAACCACCTCAATGTTGACATGACTTTTAAACCCAACCATAAAGAAAGTCTAGTTCCAAGAGCAGAGGGGAAAATATCCATCAACAAGGTGTATGACTAATGTTACAGAGAGAGAAAGAGAGAGAAAAAAGGAGAAAGGAAAAAAAAAACAAAAAAAACAAGAACATTCAGCCATACAAAATAATCTCTGAAAACACAAACCTGCTCCCCTGTTTTGCACCGCTGTTTCACCACAGGAAGCAGTATGTTTGTGCATATACATATTTTTTTTGTCTTTTTCATTTTTTTTTTTTGCAAAGCTGAAGCAATCTAGTATTCCGTCAAGACAGTCCACTAACCTCAACCACAATCCCTGCCATTTTTGTCTGCGGTCCCGCCTGACCCTTCCAGTGAGGCCAGAGACCCAGCAGTGTCTTGGGTTTGTCCGATTGAAGGATTGGTGTAGTAAGGCGCATCGTTCACGTTGTGTGACATCACTGTCCTGTCAGCTGGCAAGCCTCTCAAAGCTGTGGACACCAGTGGACTATGGGAGGAGTGACAATGCCCCGAGGACACTGTCACAGCACGAATGTATGAAGATCACTGCTGAAGAACGGGTGATGGGAAGGGCGAAAAAAGAGCTTCATGAGGTCTTTTCTTTTTATTACCCCAGTTCATTTCTGTCCATATCCCCCCCCCCCCCCCCTCAGTGAATCCCACTGTCCAGGCAAAATGTTGAAATACTCCCTCAAGGAGACAGAAGGCTTGGAAAGGAGAGAGAGAGAAAAAGGGAGAGGGAGAAAGACTGGTTGGGGAGTTATTTCTCCCCCCCCATTTATTGGTCGGTAGTTGGTTGTCCCAGGTTTGTTTCCAGGAGCTGTCGATTATTATGGTGATAATGATGATTATTACTATTATTTTCATTAATAATACGTAGTATTAGCATTATTTCCACGTGTTTGCTGTCTGGGAGATGGAGCGGGAAGGGATCATGTCCAGGAGATACTCGCGCTGACGGTCCACAGCGGAGGAGGTCTTGTGCACAGAGAGGCTGGGGTTCACATAAGCCATGGTGACTCCTGAAGGAGGAGGACACACACAGGTGTTAGTGCCTCTCCTGAGCACATACATACAAACACACAACATGACACACTTGACTGAGAGCACAATCACAGCATTACAAATACAGATGGCCAATCAGCCAGGTTGAACAGACAAATGTGAACCCATTCCCTTGCCTTTCAAACAGGCAAGTTACTGCATACTGGTATTCAATTACTGTTGAACATAAAATTGTACTTCCGTTTACAGCTGTAACAAATGTAATAGCTCGTATTGTCAGCATCTTTATAGCTCTTCATATATGGCTGCATTTTGATCAGTGGTCTCAGTACAACATTTCTCCTCACACAAGATTTGATATGTTGGGCGGGAAAAAGACTGCCAGCATTATCTACAAGTTCATAACTATGATATGAAAACAATGATTCTGAAGCCTAAATGTGAAGACTGCAGCAACAAACAACAGAACCAAGCCCACCACCAGGAAAGCAAAGCAGAATAAGAATGAAGTGCCAAGACAGGAAATCAAAGTAGCGTTTGATCATGGTATAAGATTTCACATAGTTTAGACAGCAGTGAAACAACAAACTAGGAAAGAGCAGATATGTGTTACACTGTTAATGAATGTGGCCATATTAGATTTTCATAAGCTGATGTGACTTAATCAGACCTCTCGCACTGAGCAGTTTCAGGTCAAAGCTTCTCACATCCACAAAGCATAAAAACATCACTTTAGTGAAAATGGAAAAACTTTTTTTCTTCCTTTTGCCTGAACCCTCACAAACACGTCACGCATGAAAAAAGCTGCATTATAGAGAAGGCAACAAGCTCGGCCTCCTTCTGTGGGGCCAGCCGAGCTGGGAAGAAAAGAAGAAGGATAAACATGTGGAGAGTGGAGGGAGAGAGCGACAGAGGAGACAGAGGAGACAGTGTGGCAGGTAGGGGCAGGGTCTACCGATTGGTGGACGGAATCTACCTGTAGTCACGGTGTTCTGCTTCCTCCAGGCACCGGCGGCGGGGTTACTGCTGCTGTTGACCTTTCCCCCTGCACGCATGGCATGCTTACCTGGCCTGCTGACCAGCGCCGCGGCGGTGACGGCGTTCTGGAGCTGCGAGGACGGCGAGAATGTGTGGGGGACCCCCCGCACCCCGACAGACTGGACACTCCGGGAAAGCTGGCCAGGGCTCTGGACACAGAGGGAGGGAGGGAGAAGAGCCGTCAGGTCACAGCTTTACGCTTGTCGTAGGACAGGCTCGTGCCGTTTCCTGAGAGAAGCGCGGACCTGTTTTATGGTGGAGTGGTGGCGGCCGATGGCTGCCCCCCGGCTGTGCTGCTGTTGTTGCTGCTGCTGCAGAGAGGACGCCCGGGCCTGCTTCAGCTGCTGCGACACCAGGACCTGCTGCTCGACCTTCACCACCGAGGACGAGGACGACAACGAGGAGGGGGTCTTGGACACAGGAGAGGCCGTCTGCTGCTGGAGGATTCTCTGCTCGATCTCCTGCTCCTGCTGCAGGGCCTTGACGAAGGCCGCCTTCAGCCGGTTGGTGTGCTCCGCCTTCAGGGACTTCTTCTGGTTAGAGGTCATGCATTGCTCGCACATGATGGTGCCGCTCTTCTCCTGCCTCCAGCGGGAGGTGAAGTCAGTCTTGCACTGGGCACAGGTGTACGGGTCCTTAGGGACAGGGGCCACACCCGCCACAGCCGTTACTTGTTGCTTCCCTGTAAAAATGGACAGAGCAGGAAACACATCATCCACAGCCTGGTTAATTGCTGCTGCCAACCACAAAAAAAAAAAAAAATTCAAATATTTCAGTATGACTGTGTATCTGCTCATGCAAACAAGTATAGTCATACAGTATGGCTATATGACTGTACTTGTTTGCATGAACAGATGGAACCATCCAGTTTGTGTGCTCTCATGCATCTCTAACTCTGTAAAGCAAGCCAGCTACCTGTCCTGTGTGTCTACACTGCTGATATGGCAGCACGCTGTCTGCGTGTGAATTCCTACCCACCCTTGCCTAGCGTGTCCAGCAGGTTCTGCACCACCTCCTCCAGCCCGACCAGGTAGATGAACTCATTGTTGGCGGCCGAGGGCAGGAAGTTGAGCTCGGGCGCCGGGGGCTTGGGCGGCGGGATCTCCAGCAGGGTCTTCTCCAGCTGTTTGCGCAGGGCCAGCTTAGCGGCAGCCTGGCGGCTGGCAGGAGAGTCGTTGGCGTTGACCGTGGACACACTGCTGGCCAGACCAGCCTGCGATGTCACGGAGGAGCCCTTCAGGTTGGTCGGAGAGGCCTGGGATCAGCAGCACACGCACACATGAACACACAACTTAAGCACAGGAAGTCCTAAGGGCTCCTCATCAAGTGGTTCACCAGTAAAAGGTAACAGCATCAAAGTCCCTTCTAATGCGGTCCTACTTTCACTTAATCAACCCAAAAGTACAGAGCGCACGTACAAAGCCATAGTGAATGGGGCACAAATGTTACCTAGCACTACAGAATGCGTGAGAGAGTACTGGGCGGCGCCCTGACCTGCGGGATGTTGACCAGCACGCTGGTGTTGGGCACGTTGGCCACGCGGATCAGGCCCTGCTGGATGATCCTCTGGCCCTGCACCTGCACGTTGGGCACGGTGGCGCGGGGGGCCAGCAGCAGCGGGGGCGGCCCCGAGCCCGAGTGCTGCTGCTGCTGCTGCCGCAGGCTGTGGATTTGCTGAGGAGACACAGAGATAGGCTGAGGAGACCGAACACACACCAGGCCGGGAGGAGGGAGGCGCCCCACCGAGCACAGGCAGGAAGGACCGCACAGTGGCAGAGAGAGAGAGACAGAGAGAGAGAACAAGGATAGATTAATCTCTGTATTCATTGTATTTTTGTGTCTTGTGTGAAAAATAAATACCCCAAATTAGGAACACACAGTTTAATGATTTTGTTCAAATACAAGTTAATGTAGAAGACAAAGAAGAAGAGAAAACACAGGAATATTTGAAAGCATATGGCCCATGAAATGGCAGTGCTTGCATCAAAAAACAAATATTTATGAGCATGTCTTCACATAAATCTTGTGTCTTGTATCTTGTATCTCTCCCTGGCAAAGAGTGAGTGATGTGAGCAGATATGAAAGGAGTCTGCGTGGCTATGCTCACCTGTGCTCCTCTCACCAATGGCGGCATAACAATCTGTGCGTTCTGTGAGCCCAGCTTAGAAGGCACCTGCTGCCCGCCCCGCACCAGAGGAGGGGGGATGACGGTGCCTGAACTCCGACCTGACGACACCTGTCCAGCACAGTTCAACATTAACACAACCACACGGAGCACTCCTAAAGAACACGGACTCAAACAGGACCGTCATTTCAGATACACTCAGTGAAAAATTAAGGTCCTGTTTGCCTCTGAAGCTTCAACACTAAAGCCAAAATGCTGAACTGTGTTAAATTCTTCATGCAGACATGCTGTTCGGTCGTACTGACGCTGTGCTGGGGTGCACGAACCTGCAGGGGCCCTTTGCTGGTCGAGATGCTGCCTCTGACCAGAGGAGGCGGGGTGGCCACAGAACTAGACGATCCAGCGGGCTGTGTGACAGAGAGAGAGCAAGGGAGGGGGGTGAGTGAGAGGGAAAGCAGGGGCATCCCCGCAGAGCTGCACACCCCCACGCCCACAGCAGGCCTTGGCTCTACCTTCTGGACCGAGGTCTCCTTCTGGATCTGGCTCTGTCTCAGCTTCTTCAGCAGCACCAGCTTGGCCTCCTCCAGGCGCAGCTCCTCCTTTAGCTGCTTGATGATGCGCTCCCTCTCATCCGGGCTGCTCTTCTGCTCACAAAGGACACCGCCATGAAGCCAGCCGCCGCAATGACACTCACAGCCAGCAAGCACAGTCACTCATACAGGGAACGAGTGCGTAGACACTCATATAACATGTGCACTATCATCCTTTTACACAACCATCGCAGTAATATCCTCTTACACATCCAGCTAGTGTATTGATATCCTCTTACACATCCAGCTAGTGCACTGACATCCTCTTACACATCCAGCTAGTACACTTATATCCTCAAACATCCAGCACACAGATATCCAGTTATAAAACCAGCCAGTACACCGATATCCTCTTACACAGCCATTGCACTGGCACTCATACAGCATATAATATACTGGTGAAAGTGAAAGGGACAAACAGGGATCCAGGGTCAGCAATCAACTGAGAGGCAGAGCTGCTTCCCCCAGCACAGGGCAGTGCAGTGATGCGAGGGTCTGCTTTACCATGAGCATCTCTGTGTCCGTCTCCTTGGAGCAGTGGCTCAGCCCGTTCATGCGTGGACTGGAGGGCTCATTGTCCGACAGCACAATGACATCATCTGGCGAGGGTACGTGCCTCTCTTTCTTCAAGTCACTGAAAGAGGGGGGGGAAAATGGTGTAAACTGAGTCCGGGTTTTTATTAAGTGTTTTAAAGAAAGTGTGAGGTAAAACTTTACGGAAGATCTAACAATGTTTGACAAGTTCGGGCACCCAAAGATCTCCTCAAAACTAAGCGAAGGATAGACAGGAAAAGCAAAAATGCTAAAGCTACAAACAGGCGAATATACTCCAGAGATCATCCTACTCGTCTTGGCCACAATGTGACACCCTGGCCACAATGAGGTCACTTCCTTGGAATGTGTTTGTTTTCTTTGTTCCAGAGAATATGCTCCTGCAAAGCGCAAGACTTGCAAATACAACAGCACACATGGCCCACCAGAGGGCAGTGTTTGTCCATTTTCTTTGTCTTCCATGTTTAAATGGTCAGCAAAGTAGCAACAGGGTAGTGGAAGTTGACCTTCGATCAATAAGTCCTATCTGGTGCAAAGGAAGGAGGCACTGTTCATTTGCAATGCCTTATATGAACAAAGGGCTGCTTCATTAGACACTCACTGTCACCACAGAAAGTGTTCTTAGGTCTTATCAGGGGATACGGACCCATGTAACAATGATAACGTATGAAAAAAAGGCCTGCACTCATTATCAAGCATTCTATTGCACTGCTGCATGGGCCATTTGCTCAGTCCAGAAACATCTGATCTCAGGGCCCTGAGAGCATGGAGGCTGAAGGCCAAGGAGGACAAGGAAGACAACAAGAATAGGTTTTATTGTGCTGCTGCTGAGACCCAAAGGCTTGGAGAGACAATCTGCTCCGAAAAACAAACTCCCACCTTGCTCCTTCCCAATGTGTGTGTGTGTGTGTGTGTGTGTGTGTGTGTGTGTTGGGGGGTTGACTGCCAGGACAGCAATTCCTTGCCCAGCATTGTGCACTGGCCCCTCCCAGCTGCAGATACAGAGTCCGAGATCTATTGGGGGGGGGGGGGGGGGGGGGGATGGGAATGGCCAGCAGCCAGCTCATTGTACACACTCCCTGCCTCTGGCCTAAGCAGTGGGCAGGACACACACATGCATCAACAAGGACATCCTCCCTGCTACACCAGAGCCACGCCATCACACAGCCCTGTGGATGAGGAGGAGAAGTACAGTAGAGAACAGTCAGAGTATGGGTCCACACGGGGAAGAACCAGTGCCAAAACTATGGATTAGCATACACAGCTACTGGGAGAACAGCCTGAAAACAGTAATGGCTGGTTTGTTTACATCAAAACTATTTGCCAACCAGAGGCAACGAGGCTCTGTGACACTATTAAAACTATCACAAAAAGTATATAAATAAACCTGTGAACATGGTCCAGCTTTCAGAACATTTCAAGATGGTATTTCCTCACACACACCTTTGTTGACAGAAACCACAGAATCCAATTTGATAGACAAGTCAGCAGTGCAGGCACGTGGCTTAAGAATGAGTGTGCATATTTCTCTGGGAGCAGTGTACTTGAGGGGACATGCCATATCAGAAGTCTATTCTCCAAAACAGCTCAAGAGCTTTAAACAAAACAGCATAGCTTTTCTAGTCCCAGCCAATAAAATTACTGAGCTGTGATGTAAGAAACAGCATCAGCCTTCTTCAGCACTTCAGAAGAGTTGGCTGGACGATCAGGATTCCCTCTTTGCTATAAAACACTTAGACTAAAGTTCAATATAAACTACCTTAATCAGAGCCAAATAAAAGTCTGGGGTGGAGCACAGGGGAAAGGTAATGAGGTGTCATTTAGGGCAAAACTGGGGGGTTTAAACTTTGATAGCCACCTTCAAAAAAAGGAGGGGGCAGGTGGTGGGGGGGGGGCAACTTTCTTTTGGACGGAATCGTCAGAGAATACTGAAATCACTTCCTGTGTATTAATCACTCTACCAAGGAGGTCACATGACCCAGGCATTTCCCTCCATGGTCATGTGACACACACGCACGCACGCACACACACACACACACACACCCCCCCCTCCCCTTCTTTAACTGTTCCTTCCAATGTGGAAACCATGGCAACGGCCGGCTGGAACCGGTTTGTGACACATAGCCTTCATTTTGTGAAGTGAGGCAGAGTTCAGGTACTGAAGAAAATGGAGCTGCTGCTGCCTCAAACTTTCAAAAGGGGGCAAGCCACACGAGCAGGCGAGGCTCAACTTCCTGCGCACAGTCAAGAGCCCACTCAGGCTGCACGAGTTTCACACACCAACGGGACAGACCTGCACTGCATCCGCACCGCACAAAGAGTAAAACTTGTGCTCCAAAGTGGCCTATACACCCCCCCCCCACCACCACCACCACCCCTGTCCAATACAGCACATCTCCACCCCCAAAGCGCATCTGAACTCATTATCCTCAGCCATACAAATGCAAAGAGCACTCTGTCGTCCAAACTGCTAAATGCAACACATTCCTTTCGAACTTTCACCACTTACAAGTATTAGCATAACCCAACTTATGCTACAAATGACTTCCTGTTTAAACAAGTCAAACCCATTCAAGCATGTCCATTTTTCATTGAACTGAAAAATGAAGCACACAATCTGAACTGGCATTACTGAAGACATAAAATCTTTTTAAACAGTTCACAGTATCACACTCATATTAAACTAATACTACTCTGGAAACATATTTTGACATCTGCTGCAGACAATAATAACAGATTTAACCATTTAACCTTTGAAACATCTGAATAGATCCAATGTTATCTGCATGTGTAAGGGGGGAGTGTTTCATATTGAATATTTGTCAGCCAAAGATGATGCTCTTTCCACAATGCTATATTTACATGAAAACATTTACAGAACTCTGCACAGCATCGCTGGTTACAATAATTAGTTCAATGCTGTAAATATAAATCATATGGAGCAAGACAGCATCTTCACAGTTACAAATAAACCTCTGGCTCCCTGCTGAGCATAACTCGAAGCCCAAATATGCCTCTGGACCTCCAGGTTCTACCACAGCCTGTTTTCCAGGAAAGCCATTAAACACAGAGCCAGCACAGTGCAAGGAGTGCAGTCTGAGGGAAAAGGGCCGCCACTCAGAGACACTGTTACATTTTCACTCATCTGAATGATTACTATAATGGGGATAATGGTGTGGATCAAACTTCCCATAACATGCATTTTAAATCAGCCCACTAGAACAAAGCTACACCTTTCATACAGACAGATCAGTACAAATGTCATGAACTGTATAACTAACAAAAACACTAGTTTAAAAAATACAACATTTAAATTTTGTATTTATTGAGGAAGTAATCAGAAAGTAGAAGGGAAAGCAATGAAAAGCAAAACAACAACCACCCTTAATCAGTTTAAAAAAAAAAGGAGAACGCCTGTTTGTCAGGTCCACACAATCTTCTACACATGCGCACACACACACACATACACACACACACACGCGCGCGCGCGCACGCACACACACGCGCGCGCGCACACACACGCGCGCACACACGCACACACACAGAGTGCATTCCAGTAAATAACATAAATGCACAGACATTTTTTGTAGCAACAAACACACACCCTAATGAGCTAGCTCCTCAAAGAGAACTCACGGAAGTGAATCCGTGAAGCCCACACAGCTGGTCTACGTGGAGGCGTGCACTCACCTTTTGGACGTGCTCATGTCAACCGGCTCGTCGGTCTGAAGCTCCACTTTGATGGTGGCCTTGACCTCGCCGGCCTTCAGTATGCTGGACACCTTGGCCACCGGCTCCGTCTTCACCTTGACCCCGTCGGCGGCTCCGCCGGGCTCGCCCTTCGCCAGCTCGCCCCTCTCCAGCTTCACCTTCTTGCTGTCCACATCCCCGGGCAGGCTGTCGCGCTCCAGCGCCCTCTTCTGGCTGCGGGTCTGGCGCACCGCCTCCTCCGACATCTCAGCACCTGCAGCAGACACACAGCTTCAGAACCTCACCCCTTGCAGCGCCCGAGCCCAGCGGGCAGTTTACCATCACCCTCACGACAGGAGGCTGGACAGGACACTCGGAGATGGCTTAAGCCATTCATTTTGAGCCAGTGGAGGTCACAACTGGGTATCTAACTTGGTGAAGAAACTAAATCAATTTTAAAAAAATCTACGCAAGTTTGCACCTCAGCACCAGCACATATCAAACAATGCAAGTCAGCTCCATGACTGAAAGCTGGTGCTTGCTGATTGCTAGTCTGACTGATAGGGGGCACTGCATGCATGTGCTGTAGTCTGTGAGGATGCACATTTACATCGAATGTGAATGAAATAGGGTCAAACAATGCTCATTTTATAGCAGGTTCAATGTATCTAAGGTCCATAGACTTGAAGGCATTTAGGTTCGACATTAATGAACTCCCACAGGGAAAATTTTGGCATTAAAATCATCCAAACACCTGGCACCTACCCATTTTATCCCCGTTTCAGCAAGTCACTTTCTCCCTTTTATCTATTACCTAATTAAAAAACATTTTTCTTTGCGTTTAATCTCTGTCGATTTAATTGCCCTCTTAACGGCGAAGGTTTTGCTTTACTGTTTTATAAATTGTGTTGCATGTTTAAGGAAAACAAGTCCCCTAAAGCTATTTTGTTTCTTGGAGCCGGTTCATTTAAAAGTTCTTATACTTTGAAAACCTAACATCACTGCTGTGAGAAATAACAGGGTCTACTCGTGGTTGCACAGTACCTTTCTGTTCCAACTTTTGCAAAGGAATTACTTGAAAGAAGTACAAGGAACCACAGGGGCTATCTTAGGGTAATGACACTTCAAGGTTACCCAGGGACCTGGCATTTTTTAATGGACGAGAAGTACTTTCTTTTCAATTCCAGCTTTGCATTGGCTACATACAATAAAGCTACAGGAGGACCATTTATTCTGCACTGACCACAAAGTATGAACTGATATGGTGACCTTAAGAGAAAGACAGTTATGCTAACAAAAGTCCATTTGAGAGGACGGGAATTCATCAAAGTGCCACAGGTGTGAAGGTTCCAAAATTACATCCTAAAAAAAAAAAAAAAAAAGCACAACTAAGGTCAATCAGAAATTCCAAGCACACGCAGCCATTCCCAGGTGGGGGAATTCAGGCCGACCTCAGAAACACCACAGGTGATGAGCGGAGCAGGTGTGCACCGCCTCTGCTGATCCAGCTGCAGCAGGGAGACCTGTAGGAGTGGAGGGCCGCCGTGCTGGCCAAACCGCCTGGGGGCTCCCGCTGGAGCACAGTTGCATTACCTTCGTGCCAGCGCCCCAGATGTTGACCCTAATCCCCCACTGTGATGACAGCAGGGATCATGGCAGCGTGTTCTGAAATCGGGTGCATCAGTATCAACCCCTAACACGTGGGCCCCCCCCTCCCCTCACAGTAATTTCACAGTGCAAACTTTGGTGCACCACATCAGACAGCCGCAGGGCAGACAGGGAGCCTGGGATTTCTATCCCCTGTCACAGTGCACAGGGTTGTTAAAGCTTCCATGCTGCTGGGTATTCATATCTCCTTTCAAGCCAACACTGGAATTAAATACACACACACACACACACACAACATCAAGGCTCCTTGTCAGCTCAGTGATGCATTACAGGAAGCACCCCGCTCTTAAAAACAACATTAACCCCTATCGTGATACAACTTTTTTTTTTTTAGGTTCTCTTTACGGGTGCTTTCCTCTTCACGTTTCTGGGCAGCTTACAGCTCGGGGCCTCAGCATGCCCTCACAGTATACCTGTAATGCACACATCTCTCATCTGATAAAGAAAGCTGACTCAAGGTCTTTCTCATCCCCTGTGACATCACCAGGGCTCCACATGACCCTTCCCAGGATTCCACGGGAGACACAAAGCACTTTCCTGAGAACTGGTCTGAACCGGCTGGCGGGTGAGAGAGAGAGAGCGAGGCTGAAGCAGGTTTTAACCCCCGGAGAGACGGACCGGCAGCGCGAGTGGCCACAAACGGCCGTCCCTGCAAGGGAGTCGCCACTGGCATTCCAAAACACAAGTCTGCCGGAGGGAGGGAGAGGGAGACAGACAGCGCTACTGATGCAGTTGACGCTACTTTTAAAGGGACAGACCGTGGCCAGGAGAACTCCCAGGGCCCGCTGCTTTCATGCATACCAACAAATTCAGCAACACTGCCATGTCCCATAAACCAGGATCAACTGTTCAACCAAAGCATAAAAAGTTGAATAAAAATTCAGAAAAGTGCATGCAAGTACCAAAAACACCAAACCCTTACTGATATTTACAAATATTAAATACACAGTTCTCCCACCTTAATACCCTGTTGTGTCTTACTGGTGGAAGTTTACAACACAACTGGAATTTTGATTTCTGTGCAAAACAAAGGAGAGATTAAAGGACGAGTCAGCACTGGCACGCGTTACACATTGCAGTCTAGCCTTCGTAACATTGAGGTGGTTTGTATTGTCTTAGATGTTACTGACTGACCCTGAGAAAGACATCATGTACCCACTGTACAATGTAAACTTTACACAAGCCTCTGCGGCTGGGGTTGACCTTATCCTTACAGATCCACATTAAAGATTAACCTCCTTCAGTGTCAGAAGACAGCGGAACAAAGCAAGTCAGCCTCTCTTCAATTAACGTTTTGACGACCTGTCAATCAGCTTAAGGGTGCATCAAGGTTCACATCTCCAACCAAATCAGAACCACAAGCAGATCAAAGCAAAATAGAGCAGGAAGGAAAATGACAACCTACCACCAGCAACTGCTTTTTTACCCTTCCAAGCTAAAAAGAATGAAACATTTCGATGGTGAGTATTTCCTTTACTAATCATAAGCAACTGCTCTCCTTACAGATACCTGACAGACCTGTGCAATTTCCATTTTACGGTTCAACTTTTACAGTTCAAAGACACACAAGTGTGGAAGGCATAAAGCAGTCAAAAATGCCCTGCGTGTCTAAACACATGAAAACGTCTAAATGTCGAAACAAATGAAACTGTTTCTCAACACTCAGTGAAATACTCGGCCTCACAATTAATCACAATTTTCAACACCAATTCTGTTGAAAGTGAACAGTAATATTGCGGAACAGGAAAACATTTGGTGGCCATTTAATTATAGCAATAAATACTAAATACTACCCCAATTGCCATGTCAGGTTAGATGAAACAACTTTAATGATCTGAAGTGCATCGTTCTGTCTGGTGCTCAGCTCTTGAATTGCCCCTATGTCAGCAGTTTCACCACTTCACAAGAGTCCACTGAGTACACAAGTGGATACTGCTGACATTCAGAGAGTACCTCTTTAGACAAGGCTACGGGTGACTATCAGAAGCAAAACCACCTAATCATTATGCTGGGTTTAAGCGCCCTCGTCTCCCTCCGAGAGCAGGGTGAGACAACCTGATCGATGGACAAACTGCACGCGTAAAATGGCCGCTCGTTGTCTGTAGGCGCGCTGTTCAGCCAAGTCCCCTATGTAGAAACAGGCTGTTGGAAGAGGGCGGCTCAAAGGCTTTTTCCCTGGGGTGGAGAGTCAGCCACTCCTCCCAGCAGCGCGGCCTGGATAAACAGCCTCCCGAAAGGCAGCGACAGGACTGACGCTCCGCAGGCGCTCCCTGCTGCAGCCCCACCGCCCCGCAGCGAGGGGCCCGCTCACACAGCGCGGAGCCGACAACACAGCCGCTCAGGTGAGACCAGCGCAACGGGGCAGGCTGCACACTCGCGCGTGGGAAGATCTGAGGGAGAGAATCTCTGTTCATAAAGTCAGGCCTCATTTCCAGGATGGCTTTGATGAAACGAGCTCCTCCGTAGAATCACTCTGTCTGTTGAGTCCAAACATCCTGAAACATGTACACACACACACACACACACACACACACACGGCCCTATGGTTCTTCCACTGTAAAAATCCGCTTCCCACTGCACACGTCGCTGTGGTACGACTCAGCGGAGTTACGCCAGGACCAATGCGTCTCTTCCCAAGGGGATGTGCGTGCACACAGCTCCTCATTAGGCTTCGGTGTGACAGAGGGACGGACAGCTTCCAAGCGTGCCCTCTTTCTGCAGAGGCGTCAGGGACTTGGGGGGGGCAGCAGGGCCACGCAAGAGCCTGATCAACTGTACTTGGCGCACATGTGAACCACAAGACGACGGAATGGCCGCTGTGCCCCGCCCTCCGCACATTTCCCTATACAACAGCGAATCACTTTGTGCCACACTCTGGAATGATGACGAATTCATGGCCATCCGCCAAAACACCACAATACATCAGCCCTACAGACAGTTATACGTTCACCAGTGGTTATCTTAAGTGAGCTGCTCCCGTTTAAAAAAGGAGAAAAAGGCATAGATGTAAATGTCTCTCTATAAGACGCTACAGCTCTGACTTAAGAGGAGATGGATGGCATCATGAAGATACAACATTCATGGCTCTGTATGTCCCCGCTGCTAAGCAACCCAGGGAAGAAAGGGAACAGACAGTGACCTAAGCGTGTGAGCATACATATACACATTAAACACACAGACACACGCACACAAGCGCCTGTCGGTTTGGGGCAGCAAGTTAAGGATTATATTGTTTCTGTGAAAATGCATGTGTTCTACACAAGTATGCAAACAAGCTCCCAGGTGGCTTTGCTTCCACTTCCTTTGTGTGTTTAAGTGACGGAGAACCTAGAAGGACATGACAAATATTTGCATGATATATACTGTAGATGCCAGGCATGGAGGGAAAGGCAGTCTGAATAAGAATGCAGGTAAAACTGGAAAAGCTGCTTTAAAGGCAAAAAAAAAAAGAATCCATGCACTTACCAGCACACTTTTAGAAGAACAATGTTACCCCAGGCTAACTCTAAAACCACCAAATAAAATTTAAACATGTCACTACTGAATGCATCTCCCTTGTATTTTACTAGTTACTAGCAACAACCTCTCAGCTTTCAGACAGGATCCAGTGTACCATATGGTACCAGGGCAACACACCTGAATCAGTTCAGAGTAAATGTGCTGTTGGATTCCAGTTTACAGCACTCTGATAAACTCAAAGTTTCATTTTAAAGAGGTAAAAAGCACAGCAGAGAAGGTCGTCAATACCAAGCAACACATAAAGGTAGAGATTTGCAGAGCGCCGACTCTCAAACAGAGCTTTGCACTTCAAAGCAATGGACCAGAAAAGGTCTCGTTACAGATGCAGTCTTGGGAAAACCCATGGTGTAACCAGAGAGGCAATTTCCTGCGACTGATTAGGCACAAAATGCACTGAGACATAAACTAGATGGCCAAAAGTATGAGACATACACTATATGGCCCCTCCTAATTATTGGGTTCAGGTGTTTCAGCCACAACGATTGTTAACAGGTGCATAAAATCAAGCACATAGCCATGCGATCTCCATAGACAAACCTTGGAAGTAGAATGGGTCGCACTGGAGAGCTCAGTGACTTCAAACGTGGCACTGTCACAGGATGCCATCTTTGCCACAAGTCAGGTCGCAAAATTTCTGCCCTGCTAGATCTGCCCCAGTCAACTGTAAGTGCTATTACTGTCAAGTGGAAGCGTCTAGGAGCAACAACAGCTCAGCCACGAAGCGGTAGACCACACAAACTTACAGAGCGGGGCCGCCGAGTGCTGAAGCGCGTAACACGTAAAAACCGCCTATCCTCTGTTGAATCACTCACTACAGAGTTCCAAACTGTCTCTGGCTGCAACATCAGCACAAGAACTGTGCGTCGGGAGCTTCATGAAAGGGTTTCCATGGCCGAGCAGCTGCACACAAGCCCAACATCACTATGCAAAGCACGCCGCCACTGGACTCTGGAAATGCGTTCGCTGGAGTGATGAATCGCGCTTCGTTATCTGGCAGACTGATGGACGAATCTGGGTTTGGCGGATGCCAGGAGAGCGCTACCTACCGGAATGCACAGTGCCTACTGTAAAGTTTGATGGAGGAGGGACAGTGGTCTGGGTTTTTCAGGGTTTGGGCTAGGCCCCTTAGTTCCAGTGAAGGGTAACATTAATGCTACAGCATACAAACACATTTTAGACAATTGTATGCTTCCAACTTTGTGGCAACAGTTTGGGGAAGGCCCTTTCCTGTTTCAGCATGACTGTGCCCCTGTGCACAAAGCAATGTCCATAAAGACATGGTTTGACGAGTTTGGTGTGAAGGAACTCCAGTGGCCTGCACAGAACCCTGACATCATCAGTGCCTGACCTTACAAATGCTCTTTTGGCTGAATAGGCACAAATTCCCACAGACACACTCCAAAATCTCGTGAAAAGCCTTCCCAGAAGAGTGGAGGCTGTTATAGCTGCAAGGGGGGGGGGGGCAACTCCTTATTAATGCCCGTGGTTTGGGATGCCCAGCAAGTTCATATAGGTGCAGGGCTCCAGACCGCGACCATTTAGTCGCATTTTGCGACCATTTTTGGAGACAGTGCGACTAAATATACATAACTAGTTGCACCAGTGTGACTTGCAAATATGCCCGCATATGCGATTTTTTGAGAGTGTGCAAGTTAAAATTCCACGTAGTCACATTCGTGCGGGTGCATGATGATCATTAGGCTGTTTTGGTCCCCCTTCGACATGGTTACTGCATTAGCCATTGCGGTAGAAAGTAGTACTTTTTCTTCTTCACTGACTCAGTCGGTCTCTCCGTGCCTGCACAAGCACACTGATGATGAAACGTGCGAAACAATCCATTTAGCTGTTACCATGTTCCAAAGATGAAGCGGTCTATAGCTGATTATTTTAACTCTTTCGCACGTAACGTATTTTATGCTATGTAGCGCGCGTTACGTTACATGGTTCGTTATGTCTTCATTAGCGTTAAGCTTCTCATAGTTTTCACCGCCGCATTTGCAATAATTTTTTTATGTTGAATCGCTGTTTCCTCAAAGCTAGAATTAGCTAGAATTTTTCCAATCTCGTGCGCTAATCGCACTGGTTTTAGCAAACGCACTAAACGGCTAATCACACCGGTGTGACCGTATACGTGAAAGGGTTAATGTTCAGATTAAAATATTTTGCAAATATCAAGTCTCGAGTCACTGTCAATCTTTACATCAATACAAAACTAGGGTATGCAAATTAAGACAACTATTCATCAGCGTGCAAGGTCATTGATTAATACCATGCTGTACCCAAAAAAAAAGGGTGTGACCAAATCATGTGCTGCTGCGACCAACTGAGAAAGTTGGTAGCACCAGTGTTACCAGTGAAAAAGTTAGTCTGGAGTCTTGTGTTTACATTTGTGAATTTATCATTTGGTGTTTACGTTTAAAAAAGCACCATTTAACAAAGATTTTTTCTCTTAACGTCACTTTGTGACTTTTTCCTTTAAAATAAAACAGCACATTGTTATTTCTGTAAATTGCGTATTTATTACCAAAGCATTTATCAGTAATACAGTTAAGATGGAAAAAATATGAATGTGTTGCATTGCATGTCGATTTAAGAGGTGCGTCTAAATTTTGTGCTGGTGCTCCTAAAATTTTCAGTAAGGAGCACCAGTGCTACTAGTGGAAAAAGTTAGCCTGGAGCCCTGAGGTGTGATGGTCAAATGTCCACATGCTTTTGGCCATATAGTGTACATCTGAACGGGCGCTCTTCAGTCACAATCTGGGACTTGGGCAGTCTGGCAGATCCAGACACTCACGGTCATGGAGCACACACAGCAGAATTCTCCACTGCTCTGTCATACACTGTACCAAAATCCCTAACCCCAAACCCACAACTGCCAGGTCCCTTTATCTCATCCACCACAACATAAAAAGATGGGTCAGTGTTTTGGATATGTTCGGTGCCGCCTTTGTTTGCAACACACAGACAGTATCCCACGCTTCACTGTCTGACACTGAATTAAGGACACTGCGCCTGTCTCTGTCTTGTCTTTGCAGGAGTGTCCTGAGAGAAATACTTTCACGCCAGTGTGTGAGACCGACACGACTGTGACATTTTAATAAACGGAAATAAACTGAAAAACGCACTCATCAATTTGTACAGTGCCACACGAGCCCTGCCGTTATTTCTTGTTTCGGCTCAAAACGGAAGAACAGCCAATTGCATTTCTAAAAAGGCTTTCACAATTGGGCTACAGCATCGTGCCATCATTGCTGTACTGTCTGAAGGTCGTTTTACCTCGATGCTACAAGCCAGAGGGTTCAGCAAAGGTGGTAAAGCCCACCTGACTCAATTTCACCCACTCTAAATCGGGTGTATCTGATGGGTAGGGGTGTACATTACTCATTGGTTCACCCACATGCTCAGGATCATTCCCTGCAGATTTATGTTCACAAATGTATTACCAGGTCCTAAGCTTTGTGTAACATATTGGCTAACAATTTTATTTTGCACTGCAGCTGTGGGAACAACCTCACAGAATGTAATCACTCATTTAAATGAGTTTACACCTCAATATATCACATTCACACACATGTACACTAAGGCTGATAACAATCAATAACTTTTCACAGACCACTTGAAAGGAGCTAGTGTTGACCCCCCCAGTTAAAACCTACTAATTTAGTTAACCAAAGTAGATTTAGCTGGTAAACAACCAAAGAACATCTTGCTTTGTGCCTCCAAGAGACGTCGGGTCAGCATAAAGGTTTTCAGCATGTCCCAAACACTCAATTAAAAACTAATGACAACTTTGCTTTTTCTGTGCAGGCCCCCAGACGCCTTGGCAGAGCACATAATGGCCTCCTACAGTCATTAGTTTTAAAGACAGTTTAAAGACCTTTAAAAGATCTTTTTACACTTGCTTTTAACTCTTTGTAAGTTTATTTCTCCTTTCACTTGTTTTATACTTAAATGCCTTTACAATTTACTTTTATATTTTCAACCCATTTCCAATTATCTTGCTGAAAAGCGCTTTGAGTGTCTCGTTTGAGAAGCGCACAATCATTGACGCTTTTTTATTGTTACTTGCTAAATTACCTATTGTACCTAATAAAATGCACACACAGTTTGCTTGGGAAATTATTACCCACTCTAGAGAATGTTGTGTTTGAACAGAATGCTGGATGAAGTGGCACAGAGGCTCCATGGTTCCCAATGCCCTTCTCCAACAGCCCTAAACTCCACAGCAGTCTGCTGAGCACAGAACTGCTGAATACTGCATAAGCAAACTAAAAATACCACTCTTAGGATGACCGATTCATTGACATTATTTGGAAAGGTGCAATGGACAGCTATGCTTTAAAAATGTTACTGCCATAATTTTCCTTGTTGTTTCTCTTGATTTTTTATTAAAACAGGCCACCTAGACTTTGCTACAGACCGAACTGTAAGAAACACATAGACTGCGCATACATACATTATGCTTACGTAAGGGACTGCTTGTTATGCGTTTGCTTTTAATAAGAAACTGCATTTTCAAGACACAATTTAACTGATTGAAAAAAAGTACAGACAAGTCATCCCAGTGCAAGTTCTCCCTCGTCTGTATAAGCATTTACAGTGGCTACGGGCCCTCGTGGAGATTTGAACAGTGTAGTGGGAAGGGGAGTTCCGCGTACGCCTGCTTTCATTTGCATGCGGTGCTGCTGTATTACAGAGGAACACGCAGGGTAGCTGGTCTGAATACCCTGGAGACGGCAGTGAGGACTCAATGTTCACTCTCTCACAAAAGAGCTTCAAATGAGTCTTATGGGGGACAACAGTTCTCAGCCTGGGTGATGGAGGAGGAGGGGGGGAGGGGAGAGGGGGAGATCGGCTCCTGTCTCAAACGTCTGCAAGAGCCATCCCTTTCAGATCCAAGGAGACGCAGACGCAGAGGGTGTAAGGTGGGACATCAAGCACATTAACCTTCATGTAATATTGCATTCACAGCTGAGGAGAAATGGCCTGAGAGCAAGGCACCCAAACCCCTTTAAGAAGGCTCACAAAGAGGATGGCTGGGCATGGCCGCTCAGTTTAGGGGTGCTGCCGTAGGCGCTGTTTGCAGCTAACAGCATGCTGCTGACAAAATCTCAGCTGTTTACACCCCCTGAACAGTCCTGTGTGCACTGCTCTGTCATACCTCACAGGGGTGCAAACGTGGCCTCACTGGCCCCCTTATCAACAGTACCTAGTTCAAACTGGCTCAGCTCAGAGCCACTGATTTTGAATGCATGCCATTCACAGGTGTCCATGAGGAAGCTTGCTTAAAAACTAAGGAAACATGGACACTAGAGGTGACAAAGTGATTATGTTACTGCTAATGTATATCCCTTTACAAACACTGATGAGTAGCTTGTCTTTGATTACTGTCGCCATAATCCAATTCTAGGGAATACTAGTCAAGCGAGCAGCAGTAAAATTAGGCTAATTAGCTAATTTAAGCGTAGACTGACAAGCAGTTCAGTTAAAGCATGCTCACACAATGCTGCACAAGTGCATCAACAGTTTTATAAGTGGCTACATGCACATTTAACTGAATGTGTTGCTGAGCACAGTGTTCACCTGCACCCTGCCTGTCTGCCTCAGCTCCGACTGCAGACCCCACAGCAGCCGCCCAGAGAACAGCCTCTCAAACAGGCTCCACCACCTCTGCCAATTCGGCTCATTGTTAAGGAGCTCTGTGCATTCCGGAGCAGTCAGGACACCCTCACCCATCACAATGTGACTTTAGAATGAGGGGGGGAAAGCAATTACAAAAAGAAATTTCGCATACCTTCCCTGCCATAACGCAATATAACAAGATGCAAAATTATTAGAACCGTGTGCCACGGTGCAGAAACAAAGACATTTCGATTCCTCATTCCTCATGCCACAATAAGCATGCCGAGTTGCACGCAGCCCGCTTGCTGCCATGCCAAATGTATCAGTGTGAGCGGAGACAGATGACTACAAAGTGAGTTGAGGGTACTAAGAGGCCCTCAGAGTAAGAACTGCATCGTCCTGATTGGTGCTGTACATGTTAATGTGTACATCAGTTGATTTAAATTCTGTGGCAGAAAGCTCGACAAATACATTAATTTATCAATAACACAGAGGAATAAATAAATTAATCATGGAGGAGGACTTGTAACCGAAAGGTTGCCGGTTCGCTTCCACACTGGGGCACTGCTGTAGTATCCTCTGGCAAGGTACTCAACCCACAATTGTCTCAGTAAATATTCAGCTGTATAAATGGGTAAAATTGCAAGCTATGCAAGTTATTCTGGATAAGGTCATCTGCTAATGTAAATGTAATTAGATAAATCCAATGCCTGTCCAAGTCTGCTCTCGTACACGGTCGTCATCAGAGCGAGTTGGCTGAAGATTTGATCAAGGATCACAGCATTCATGATGTACCTAATCACGTGAGTGTGTCTGAGCTTCACCAGGAGCTGTTTTGTTTTACAGCTTATAAGGTAAAGTAAGAATCTGATTATTAAGTTTATCCTGAACCAGTGCTGAGGGCACCCTCTTTCTCTAGAGCGACTGGCATGCTCCACTCTTATGCAATTCAATGTAATGTCTCTTTTGGCCAGGAATGGCACCCAGCCCAGTCAATAGTACACTATGGCAAACTTCACATTCAAGATTAACTCCGGTCACAATTACAGTATTTGAGCACTGGAAAAAATCAACATAGGAGGGAAGTGGCAGTGCCAAGAGGCTGCAAGAATCATGCAGCTGATGTAACAACATCCCTTAAGGTTTTGAAGTCAGCAAGTCAACAGAATAATGTGTTCAAACATGTATGAGTACCTGTGTGCTGACATGTGGATGAGACAGTCCAGCCCTCCAGATATATAAACCAGCTTGCAATTCATGACCTCTTTCACCTCCATTTTCTAAAACAGAACCCCAACCTCTGAGCTGGACTGAAATGAAATGCTTAAAGTGGGAGATTAACATGAACAGCTAATGTGGTTACTCTGCATCTAAGCACAATCATACAAATTTCAACTTCAAGTATTACATCTTGAAACCTATGAATCCCAATTCCAACAAACTCATACAGAGGACCCCTGCCCCTTACAAATAATAATGTTCATAGCCATTTTTCCACTTTGTATATGTATAAGCAACAATTAACTCCAGATATTTTTTGCATTTTTAACACTAACACTCATTGGGAGATGGTTGGCAAGATTTGCAGCTACTCACATTTGCATTTCACTTAAAGATTGTTTTAAATGCATTTAAAATCTGTAAAACCTTAAGATCATTTAAGCAATTTCAGGAGAATAACATTACACTTGCTTAAGAGAGAAATGTTTGCAGTGATGAATCATGTTTGCTGGTAATTCGGTAAAATCTGAAATTTTAAATCCTGGTGTAGTGTTAGGATGGATGTCCTCATTGATGACATGACATTTTCTATCTCAGAATGTGACAAGGTCAGCGTTTCAGCTGACCAGTTGTCTAACTTACAGCTACAACATTTCTGGTAACCTCCGCTTTCTGCACGACTGAATCTGACATCACACGTGGGTATGGGAACAGCTGAGGATCTGCAACTGGTCTCCAACTTTGACCTGACCATTTTTTCATTCCAACGTCTTCAGTCAGCACATAACCATGGAAGCTTCTTGTCTAAATATAATATTTTTGTTAGGTTCCTGCTTTTAATTTGGGGATATGGACTGACTAGCTTATCTATATTCACTGTAATGCCACAACCCAAACAATGCAAAACAAACAAAACTAAAATGAATGTATGTATAGTAATACCCTATGCAAGTTTATCAACATTCTGAATAGAATGGCTCCAATCACTATTTGAAGAAAGCAGCCACAACAGCTCATTCTCAGGCCAATTCTCTAGTTTATCAGACTTGAAACCTGTAAGACTTTGCTTATAGAAAAGCAACTTCACATGACCACGTCTTTTTTTCCATGTCACCCCAATTCCTTCTTGCAAATCTGGTGTAGTAAGAACGCCCAGATCTGCCTTGAGCTGGCACTGCGTCCAGAGGCTGAACCCAGCATGAACAGGTTGCGTGAACAGCGCTCTCCGGGTGGGGCGAGGGAGGGCAGTGTGGCCTGGTGATAGATCAGCTGGACTGAGCACACCGCACACTGGCCACTGCTCCTCCTCTTCCCTGTCCCTGATCTCCGCTGCAGACTCGCGCTCACAGGCTGGTTGCAGTCTGGCGCCTCAAGGGTTAAGCCCTGCCATTTTAGCGCCACTGACAGATCAGGCCATTAGGGCGTTACCTAACAAAATGGAAGTCCTTAACCCTGCATCTGCCACAAACTCCACCTGGATTCCCCCTAGCAACATGACGACAACAAGCATGAGCCCAGGAAGTACAGCCAGCCACCCCCCCCCCCCTCCTCCTCCCCGCACGTGGGCACAAAGGAATGTTCACACACAGGAACAGAAACACTGGCTCACGCACACACACACATGATCTCTGTATCTCAGTGGGACACTGCAAATAACTTGTGCTTTACAGGCACATGTGCTCAGCAATGTGTGTGCGTGTGTGTGTGTCGCAATACGCACACCATACTAAATTAAGGGCAACTTTTCTGTCATGCCTGCACTGGAATAAAGCAGAGATACAACAGTCTGAATCACAGACGGACCAAATGCAGCAAGAGATATTGGGGGGGGGTCTTTTCTCTTTTTTCTTTACATTCCTTGATGCAGGAAGGATGAACTAGAACACGTACCTAATAATCCTGTCTGTGAACTATATAAACTAATCGGCTGACGGCTTCATTCAGTTTTAAGCAATTAGTCTGAGTGGCAGATCTTCTGGAGCTAATCTCTCTGTGCCTGTTGGGTCAGAACCCAGATTCTCAACAACTGGCTGTGACAGGCAAACCGTTCACTGCGTTTGAACCAAAGCATCGGGAGACGTCAAGAAAGTCACTGCGCCGGGTTAATTTAGAGATGGTTGCAGGGAAGACTAAAGATAGCAATCCAATCTGGTTTGTTTGGACTGCTGAGGCGAAGGGCCACATAATCCCTGAAATATTTCAAGGAGCTGCTTAACTGATCAAATTTGAGAAGCGTTAAGCTAATGACATGAGGAGTCCAAACGAAGTACACAGCTCAGGTTCAATGTGAACCTACTCACATACATACCAGTGTCTTGACTGCACAACATCATTAGCATAATAAACACGTTAAAACCCATGAGGTTTCATGGATTTCAGTGTGTTTATTATACTAGGTCTACACATGATGCTCCATAAGGACTTGCTGAATACATGAAGATGGCAGGAGAGGAGTTTTCAAATTCTCATTCATTTAAGTGGAGAATCTGACAGCCATTGTAAAGAAAATGAAGGAGAGGGAGTGAAATGTTTCCACCTTGATGTATAAAGACAAAGATAAAAATAACACTCCATGTCAATGGCATGTAAAACGTGGTCCCCTCTCCTCACTTGGACAGGCCATTATCTCACATTAGTGACCTCATGATCCATAGATAATTGCTTTCGCAGTATCAAATATTTACTAGAGTGTACAAAAAGGCAGATGTCCTTAGATCCCTAGTGTTCCATATTCCCCCCTCCTCTCTCTATGAGATGGAGTATTCCCTTGCGAATTGCATAATGTAAGACAACAGCTTCCCGGACACTCTCACCCTCCCATATACGCACAGCCATAACCTTCTCAAGTGACTCAAGACAGGGAGGTGTCCAAGCATTTGCAATTAACTAGTCTCAGGTGGTTCACAAGTGTCAAGCAAGCTGAAAGGCTTAAGATTCAATTGCATTTCACAACTAAGGATCTGGACAGACAAAAGTTAATTAACAGGGAGATTAAATAAACTGAACTGCTGAAACCCTGGTATACTAATACACAGCAGTCCTTTTTAAAACCATTAAGACAGAAAACCATTAATTACTTCAAAACCTTCATATTAGTAAAAATCTTATAGCTGAAGAAATTTCAAGTTGATATCTTAAGCTTTAAATTGTCTCAGTTCATTTGATGGAATATCATAAAGCCACACAATTGGAAGCACACACAGACAGACAGACAGACACACACACACACACACACACACACAGATATACAAAAGTCAGATTACAGTATCAGATTACCGTTCATGGAATTACCCTGAGGCAGGAAGTGATCATAAGAAGCCAGAACTGAGAAAAGTATCTACGCTGGGCCTTCAGTGCAGTTTTACACAAAGAACGAAGGGATCCAACAGAACAAAGAGCACCACACTCACACCGCCCCACATCTGCAACAACCCACAAAACCAGCATCTGATCATCGGCTCCTAAAGAGGCCCTACCTGGTGGCCTGCTACTGAATGGGCGTTGTTGTGGACAGCTGTGAGCTGATCTCCAACGGTAAAACTCCTCCCACACGCAGCAATACACGAGATGTGGCCCGGCTCTCCTCCTACACAAGCGTGACGTCACCGTCTAGATAGCTGCGCCGGTTGCGACACAGGTCAGCCATTTGGTTCCCCTCCTGGACGAGTGCCTTACTGCCGTGTGTGTCAGTGTGGCTGTGCACTGAGAGTTCCAGAGTTGCCATGTCAGCACTGGCCAGTTAAAACAGACAGTGGAAGCTATTGTCAGAGGAAACTGGAAAAATGTAGCCTCAATGCAGCTTCTTCCTCAGCTGCTGATCAACCATGAAGTCCCAATTGCCGAGCCCACAGACAAGCCGGGCCAGACTTCCCTCAAAGCTTCTCAAGCAGAGGACCGAAAACGCCTTGCCATCACTAAAAAGGGGGACATTTCTCTCGGAGGCTTTCGGTGCACTGCAAAGTAGATGCATTTGGACCAGGTCCTGAGTAGGATGTGGTATTACAATTACATTAAAGTAGCACATCCACATTCTGTATAAAAGTACAACAAAATGTGAAATGTGTCTCCAGTATTCCACACTTACATTAAACACAGACAGCTCATCAAATTGTAAAGATAATCAAAATACAAAATATGCAGGTAGACGACAGTTGATAATTGCTAAAACAGCTTTCTAAAACAGTCTGAAAGATGAGGTTCCACTGGAGTTTCAGTAGATGTTTTTAGGCCTGCTTCAGCTTTAAATGCATGGAGTTCAACCAAGATTCCATATTTTGTTGTAAAAGCACATCAATTTGACAGAAGAAATTTAAGCCTGGTTAACCCAACACAACTGAAGTACTCATTTTATAATATTAGAATTTTAGTTTTTTCATGTTGTTACTAGAGATGTAACCAATCTGTCAATTAATGATTAGCTCTGTTGGCAAAAATATAACCAGGTTAATGCTGACTCCACAGCTAGGTTAGCTTAATCAAATTTTCTATAAAGAAATATCTTATCCTTTTCACAGAACAGCTTTTTCTCCAGCATCCAAATCACGTTCAGCAAGTCAGCTACAAGTATCTGTAGCGTACAGTTGAATTAGGATCTAGCTCACTTGGCAGCCAGCAGACATTAATGTTAGTGGAGTGTTATGAAGCTAACGCAGCAAAATGCACATCATGTTAATTCTGTTAATTAGACTTTTATACAGAATAACCCCAGCTTTTAAACAGACCTACTCATCATTATGTGGCAACGCCTTATTTCGTTAGATTACAGTGGTTGCGTTGGAGTGTACTTGCAAAAGTAAGCAACCTACCAATCAAAACCACCCCATAAAACAAAAAATCATGTCAAATCCTGTCAATCACATATGTAAAAACCATTTTACAGACCTGAACCCATAGGAAGCACTGTTAATGTGTGATTACAAATCTAACATGTTTCTACAACATGAGAATCGTATGTTTTAAATGAGAGACTGGTCTAATAGTAAAGCTTAAGCTAAGGAAAACCTTTGTTACATTAAATCTCAATCAATGATGATGTGAACTACACATCTACAGCAGTTTAAATTTCTTACTATTACTAATGTATTTGCACCTTATTTACCCAACCACCCCCAACCACAGGAAATGCATTTGCATCATGTTTAGTAGTATGTAGTTCATGTATTTTTGTTATATAGCCATATGGCCGACACGGTCAACAGGTGGTCTTTCCCCTGAGAAACAACTCCACCAACCCCCAACAGAGTACCTGCCCAGGTCCTCACCAGCTGTCCTGAAGAGAACCACAGACAATACAAAGGTGCCACTGCATATGCCTATTCATAACTTGCCATGCTAGGGGATATACCCTCCTCTGAGGAACCATGTTGCTTTACATAAATACACTACAACTCTGGCACAGTGACTAAAGTCAATATGAAGTCCACCAGGGTAAATGTAAAGAGTTCAGGCATGTGTTTCACCCTCCCCCCTCTGGGAAGGGCCCAGAGGGTCGACTCAGCCAGCGTCTGCATAGTCCTAGTCCTGTGATCAACACCTCACTCTGATGTTTGCTCGCTAGAAGCCTTTCTGCCTGATAAAAACACATATATCAAAGAGAAGTCACCTAAACCCTGGAGTTCTCATACAGTCTGTTGTCGTCCCTTGAAAGAAAACAGTGACTGTCTGTTGTCAAGACAGTGCAGGCAGAGTATAAACTGAGAAAGCAAGACTTACATGAGAACACACAGAGAAGAAAATTATGCAGCCATTAACAACACAGCCATATATATTTAATTTTTATTGGGAGCAAGGGGGTAGCCATGAAAGAAAGATATGGCCCTCTCCTAAGGATTCACAGGCAACAATATTTTCGTAATGGGAATTTTAATAGAATTTTACAGTTATAATAAGTCAACACTGCAATCTATGGTTGGCAGACCAGGATGTTCAATATTACCTATACAAGCCATGGGCTGCATTCAATACTCATGCAGGTCTCTGAGGCTGAAAGACTTCAGAGTTGAGGGAGTCTGACAACCTGAGTGCATTGTAACAAGAATCCACCCATGCAATTTGATCTTATTCTAGCAGTCTTATTTGACAGGGAAAACATTTGTTCGTATTAAGACCAAACGTATGTCACATCAGCGAGGTCTGCTCACTCTTCGAATTGCCTCAGCTCTGGATCCATTCAGTGCTTTGGAAACACAGGAGACTATGTAAGGAACAATTTACTTCCCTGGGAGTTTCACTGATCTACCAACTTTTCAACTAAAAGGTAATGAAAGGGACGAACAAGATATTTATTTTCCGATTTCTTCCAAGATTTTCTTTTTGTACCACAGAGAACATTATGTTAGTGGGACCACTACCACCATCATGACATTTCAATTACAAAGAGCAAGTTTCCACTTGAGCGATCTATGTTTAGGGGATAATAATGACAGGGCAGCTCTGGGCGAGGGTGGGCTCAGAACCTGTGGTAAGAGCCTGACCAGGGCAGAGCTGGGGCCTGTCGCAACAGCATGACTGCACACAACGCTGACGCTCCAATTAGCCTCAGCTGCCTGCCTTCCACTCTGCTTCGCTTCTGTGTCAGGAAGTCGGGCCGCCCAGGTTGGGCAGGCGAACTGAAATCTCTGACTGGCTCCTCGGCAGAAACGCGTCACCCTCCTGAGCTTCCTGTTTACCACTCCGCGCCATCGTGCAGGTCCCAGGGCAGCGCTCTGCGCGGAGGAGGACACCAGCTATCGCTTCATCGGCCTGGCCGTTAACGGCCCCTTCCCCCTTCTCCTCCCCAATTTCACATCAGTTTGCGTCCTCTCCGTCAATTTTGCCCAAAGCTTTAACTTGTAAAACAAATGTATTCAACTAACACAATATATGGAGTCACTAGTGTGTGTGGCACTGTTGTGGCTGCCATGAAATGCTGTTATTCAGAAGAGAGAGCCATTGCAATTATACACAGTGACAAATAATGACAGATGGTTAACTAATGAGACTTAAAACGTTAAGACTGGACTTTCAGTGAGACAGCAATGACAGTGTGTCATTTTCAGCACTATCATGTAGGTGCACCTTTTCTGTACATCTGCCATTAATCAGCTGGAGAAGTGCCACACTGTTCTATGCGGCAGAGTTTAAGCTGTCTACTTACCGCACATCCTTCACGCCATAGGCTCATCCAACTCTAAAAGAAAGCCTGCACAGACCAGCCATGCCTCTCTCACCACAACATCACACGACCCACTAGACACTCAATCATTTGACCAGTAAATGCTCATTCAGTAAACCAAGGCAGACTTTGCTTCTTCCCTGAAACCAAAGCAAACCAGGCAGGTTCAACCTGTTGGCTGGCAGGGGATAAAAAAAACCACTACCAACTCATCATAAAACCATTTCACTACTGGAATTTAAATTACAAATATAAAACCTCAAACTGAGGACAGCTCATAGTTTTATAATTCCAGTAAAACTTCTGATAGGGTGTGACTTCTGACCAACCATAAAAATGGAAGTAAAAAGCCAGTAAAAGAGGTATCTGGCATTGCCCCCAAAATTCACTCCATTACTGTTAACAGCGAGCTGCATGAATGAAAATCTCGTGCTGGGATTCTACTGACCCCATTTCTTGCTAACTTGGATTTGCATTTTTTCAAAGTTAGAAAAACCAGGGCAAACACAAACCCCCCCTAAACTCTGACACTCATCCAGCCAGGTGTATTCCAAGTCAATAATTACTCATCACAAACCACAGAAGGATTTTCAAGTATTGTGAGGTTGTATATAGCCCACAGAAATGTAACAGATGAAGGTGACATGAAATGGATTTATATGAACACACAGACACACATAACCAAATCTATCAAGTCCATACATCACACACACAAATCATGCCAAGTCTACTAAACAGCCGACAAACTTAACTGGCGTTCTGCTTTTTAACCAGCTGCACCCTCTGGATTTCTGACCCTTTTAGAGCAGCAGAGTGGATCTTGAGTCATGCCTGCCTGGATGCATTACTCTTGAAAGGGTTTTTTTTTCCCCATCAGTACCACCGTTCTTCAGGCAGCTCCACGGTCCATCACGAGATGCGAAGCGACACGTGTTCTCCGCTGCTCGCTGAGAGATGCCCAGTCTCTACGCAGTGTGCCTGGCTAGAGCAGACATCTGCTCAGCCGCAGCACCTACAGGGTCACAGCGCTGCCCTCACACATCTCAAAGGGCCCTTTCAACAGGTCCAGGAAAACCGTGAGCAACAGGTCCTGCTCTATCCTCCTGAGAGCAAATCCTAAAATGCCCACTGCCTCTCTTTCTGGGGAATATATACAGAGAAATGACAGCTGGTTGAAACACATTACTGTGGAGTATTGTATTTTTACATTTCCACAATATTCAGCGTCTTTCATCAAAAACTCCTCTCACTTCTAAAAACTCTCAGACCTCTATGGTAAATGACAACATGAGCCACACATTGAATATGGAGACATTGTTGATTGTAATTTTAAAAACTCTTTCATCACATTTTTTTTTTTTACACAAATGACTTACTGAAGGATCTTAAATACATGCTACACACTGGAGTATGGACTTTAGTACTGCCTGCCCACAATGCATTTATTACAGTATTTGCCAATCCAAGTCTCCAAGACGTGGCTAAAATTCAAATTCCCACAATTTGCTGTGCTCACTTTAGCTATTCTGATTGCAGAGGGATGGCCATTGGAGTTGTGATTGCATGTGAAAGCACTCCTGAGCTAGTCAATTTGGGTGCGCTTGGATTTCAAGAGGAAGATCAGAAACCCTTTGCTCTTACACTGTTTTAAGCATGTTTGTACATGCATCACACATGGCATTTCCAACAGGAGCTCCATACTTTAGTGTAATGACAAGGCAATACACACCATTCAGCAACAAATTTATGAAATCAGAGGACCAAACCCCAAAGAAAAGCTTTTGTATCAGGAGCAAAATCCACCCGTTTATACCAGGACAAAAGACGCATCAAAACAAACTACTCAAAATCCAGCTATAAACCCACTGTATACATGCAGAGGATTCCTAGGAAAGTTCTAAGGATAAGTAACAACACAGTTGTAGGAAAATGTCACAATGACCCTATTACTTTCCAAGACCTATGAATCATTATCATCACGACTTTGACGTTTGAAAGCT
The DNA here is from genome assembly GCF_013368585.1 of Megalops cyprinoides. NCBI lineage: Eukaryota > Metazoa > Chordata > Actinopteri > Elopiformes > Megalopidae > Megalops > Megalops cyprinoides. The sequence goes on from NC_050584.1 coordinate 41,730,730, forward strand.
TCTTCTAGCTTCTTCAAGAGTTGATATCAAACTTTTGCGGCACATACACACGACAATCTTACATTTGAATACGCAACACAGACTCCTTTCCCCCAAATGTCAAATATTAGGTTGAGCAATTTTCTCCATGACTAACCTCTGTAAATATGCATTAATGGCTTTGTAATCTGCAGAGCCACTCACTTTCTGACAGTTAAAACTACCTTTGACCTTACTGGAACACAAAAAAAAACTGAAATATAAAGTGGCATAAGCAGATGTTGCAAAATTTAAGTTTTGCAAATTGCAGCCAAACGACAGATATACAGAGGAGAGTCCAGACAATGTGAATTCTCCTTGCATTTTCATAGGACTTCTGGCAACCAATCTCACATCCACCGTTGCAGGGGGCAACAGTGCTCTAAAGCTCCCCTTACCAGCCACAGAAAACATTCAGCACCAAGAAAGCATGTTTCCAAAAACAGCCTTCCTCACCTGTGGAATGATGCTAGGTGCACCTCTCAGTTTTGACAGGCTCTTCACAGACATGCAACTGGGCATCAGAGGATATTACTGTGGTGGCTTAGCAAGCAGCCATGTGACATTTCATGCCACAAAGAAACTCCATGCCATTATTCACAGGAACAATTGGTTGTCCATTCCAGAACAGCATATGTTAAGACTAGAAAGTAGAATTTTCTCCATAGATTTTACTAATTTCCTTCCTCTGGTTACAGTGTAAATACAACTACCCTATATCCAGAAAGACACACCTCAAATTGAGCGATTCACTGGACTTCACGTTGTACAGGTAAGATTTTATTTATGTGGTGAGCTTTTCCAGCATTTTCTGACCTGCTGAAACACATGCACAGATGCTCACTGGGTGACAAAACCGAGGGAAAATGTGTTTTTCAATAACAGACTGGATGCGGACACTAAAGGCTCTGGAAATAACGTGAACTGTAGATTCTTATTCCATTAGTTCAGCACTACACAGTTCTTCTGTTTTTCACCTCTTGGTTTGATTTATTGTGCTCTTCAGATCAGAAGTACAGAAGAGTGCTTAAACCATACATCTAACAATCCTAGTGTGGTTAAAGCTCTGGACTTCCTAAGTAAAGGTTATAAGTTCAAATGCAAAGGAACCAAGTGTACCCTTCAGCAAGATAATTTAAACAATCCACATAACTGCAAATAACTCAAACTGACTGCAGAGGTGTAGAGTAGTGGGTGTTGAGGGGTGTGTATTTAAATCCTGCCTTGGCACTGCCATCATACCCTTGAACTAGCTCCATAATAAGAGAGATTAAAGAATGTGTCACATGCATAATTCTGAGCACTGTAATTAACTCATGATACAGGCATCTGCTAAACAAATTACTTCAACATAAAGATGGGGGTGCACCCTTTCATTCCTCCGATGCCAGAAATTATCCTACGTTGTAAGTCTATCAACTTCCTTATCCCAAAAAAAAGGAAGCTTGCACACAAACTCTCCAGATCCCCCCCTCCTCTAACAGACGAAGCACCTGGACCATACATCACCATGTTAGCCCCAACTGCCAACTTGTATGTTTTTGAGACAATTATTAAATCCAAAATTCAACAGATTTTGTCACAATTCCATGTGTCAGGGACTATGAGCCAAGTTTCCGATAAGGGCTGCCGACAGCCAAAAACAAATAATAATTTGCTTCCGAGGAACTAATATAAAAATATTTGCTTACCACAGTTCCTGCTGTAGACTGACCACCCCTTCTCCTTCTCGCCAGTCATGTGCCCACACTTAGTCTCATAGCATTTCATTTACTTTCATCTTGTTTCACCTACAACAGAGAGTCTTCTCTAAATGCCACTGTAAATCTGTGTAAAAACGTTACCCCAAATCTAACATGATGTTCCTATGAGGTATCTTATGGGACAAACTGAAACCATAAGCTCAAGAAATCATACTTGCTTTGTAGTTGTGGCTCCCTAGCCTGTACCAAAGAAACTGGAGATCCAGAAAGGATTCCAGCAGATGATCGAGTCAATAAGCCCAGGAAACTTCTGCTTTTCAGACAGCCATTGCACACAAAAGAGAAAGCACCCACCTATACCTCCTACAAACAGCAGAGCTGCATGTGGATCCCACACTTGACCACTAAAGGTCTGATATCAAGAGAGAAATTTAACTAGGAAACTTCAACATTAATTCAGAAGATGAACGTTTAAGGAGAAAGCAAGTCACACAGGCAGTCACACACCAGTTCACTAGTCATATGTTACTTTGTAATATAACACAAAGATTCATTTAGATGTTAAGACATAAAAGCTGAGGAAAAAGTTTTAAAAGTCTGATCAAGCCAACAGGTGTTTGAATTACTGTTTATAGCCTGAGTCTTGAGTTTGACTAACACCTACAACCATTACAGCGTGTTTTGGAATGTTTTGAGCAAATTATCAACACTGACTGACTGACATTCTTTATGAGTGCACCTCAGCAGTTCTCAAAACACCTGCTCTCTACTTTTAATGGTGAGGCTACCTTAAGTCAAGCAACAAAACTCAAGAGCACTCTTTACACTAGGGAGAGGTACACTTGACATCATATCCAAATGTGTATTCACACTTGTAAAACATTTTTACACTGCCAACCAAGCACATTATCAAATTTCACTTGATGCAAAAGCTCAGTTAAAAATGAATAAACGTGCATTGGGCCACGCAATGCAATGCATAAACAGTTTAGACAGACGAAGAAGCTTCATTTAATTTAAGACAAACAAAATATCAGTAAGATGGCCAAGGGCGCTGACATAATTTAGAGAGTCAACAAGCATCTGAACAGATTACAATACTTCTCAGTACCCTTTATGCTGGCACATTTAAACTGGAAATTCACCCATTTAACAGATCTAGAGAGTGGCGTGCCATGACGTCTCCGCAAATGTGTGTACACCTTTAAGATGAGGAGGAAGAGAGCGCCTGCCTGCCGAATTCGGAGCCAAGCAAGTAGGAAGAGTATGGGGACTTTTATTCTGACACAGACATATACTGGCTGCCAGTCGGGTTAAGTGCCACGACTGGGGGCTCAAACCAAGGCACTCAAATATCGTCCACCATTACGCCACCATCGAACCCCCTTTTCCAGCTACCAAATTCCAACGACCACACAACCCCCCTTCTTCAAAATAAAAACAATCTCCAAGACAAACAATAGTCAGGATACCGGCAAAGTGGCCATCGATGTCTGACTCCTTTAAGAATTTTACATATGTACCAAGCAAGCCAACTAAATATTTTAATTTATCAAGACTAAAAAAAAAACAACTTTTCTATTTTGAAACAACAACCTGGCAGCCTGACTAATGAGACTGATGGTCGTTCGTTGGACGTCGGTAGCTAGCTAGCTAACTACCTACCTTGCGCTGAAAACAAATCAGCGGAAATTTCTAACTAGCTGGATAACTTTCACATAAACCAGTACTCATAATACTTGACAAACAGTTACATATGGCGAATTCGGTGCACTCTTTGAGGTTCTTGACTAGCTACCTGGGTTGACCTAAAACGGACAACGAACAAGCTCTTGCCGAGTCCTCGCCTAGCCAGCTAGCTAACTCCCACGGACACTCACACTGCTAACGTTAGCTCGCTATCTATACACACACACTGGGGTTTACCATTTAGTCACCCGCAATTAAGAAATGCGTTCATAAAACATCAAAATAGTTTAAAGAGTCCTAAAATGCATCCGGCTGTGAAGCCACCAAACGAGTTACGTTCAGTGACTTTAAAAGCATCCACCAGCCCAAGTTTAAATGGATTGTGCCGACTTTTCCGGCCGTTTGTTTTCGGCATTCGGGAGAGGTGTATTATCTAGCTAATTAGCAAGCCTGCAAGCGAGCTACACAAACCATTACCTTACACTCACCACAGATAGCTAGCGAGTGGCTAGCAAGGAGGAAAAAACTTCCCCTCGGTTTAATTTAGCTCATTCGGACTTATATAGGTTTTACTCCTAAAACTTTAGGCACATCTTAACTTACGGAGTAGAGGTGGCGCGGCACCGTATTTCTTGGCGTCTTCCTGGCGGTTAGGGTAACTATTTACCCCGTAATTCGGCGTACAAATCCTGGGGATACCCTTTTACTAGCCCTCCCCGTTGCTCCTCCGGTTGCCAAATAATGCGCTTCTCACACATGGAGCTGCGGCGTCACACCATCGGGCATGCGCACATTGGCAAACCAGGGGGGAGCGAGTACACACAACTAGCTAGCTACTGACCATCGCCAAGAAGCGAAAAACCCACACGTTGCAGCATCTCTTTTCATCCCGACAATTCACATTGGTTGCTGCTAGGCCCCCAATTCAGACCCACAGTCCGGCCAAAGAGAGGGGGAGGGTCAGAGAAACAACTGTCACTCAACCCGCCCTGACCTCATCATTCTTCAGTAGCGACAACGGACAAAGCAACATCACTTTCACATTGTCCTTGCTGAATGGATATGATGACACAGAAACAGTTACTAGACAGAAATTATAAAATATACAACCTGATACTAGTTGCGTACTTAAACATAGTAACGAATTGATCTATGCACTGAAAATTCCGATATTAAAAGGTAACAGTGTTTAATGAACTTAATTTGAAATGTCTATTAACTGTGAAGACAAACCTACAGGAATATACACATTACTTCCTCAAAACCCCTAAATCTACCTGGTTAGGTAGAAAACAAATTACTCTTATTCAGCTCATGAGGCTGAAGTACAGCTCTTTTGACAGTGAAATATAGGAGGTAGAAGTGATACATAATGCAGCACTGAACAGCAGTAAATTACTTTGAAGAAGGTGCCCACAACACACATGTCCCTTTTATCAGCCCAAAAACAGACAGGGGGCAGTGCAACAATTAACCTGGGGTCAACCTAATCTAATTAGCTCTAAAATCAAACCTGAGGGCAACCTTTCCCTGATTGTATTAAATGGGCTCCAACAGGCAAGGGATGACTCCTTTCTTGCTGATACACAAGACCACTGAGGATACGAACACTGCCTTTTCATGTGTAAAATAAAAATGCTTCACATATCGTAGAGTGCACAGAAAGGAATTAATTTCACTCCCAAATGAGTCAGAAGCCGCCTTCTTTTCATTTAATAAAAGAAGATGCTACAGGCTAATGTCCATTCCATTGGCATGAGCACAGAATTGGCCACTGCACAATCTTAAACTAATAAGACTGCAGCAGGGCTGTGTAGTAGTAAAGCCCACAACTTGAAATCCAAGGTTTTCGGTTCAATTCCCAGGTGGCCAACTGTGTTTGTACCCTTGGACAACACAGTTAACCTAAACTGCCTCAGCAAATATCCAGCTGTACAAATGAATAACTGTAAAAATAGTAAATTCTGAATAAGAGCATCTGCTAAGGGAACACAACATAAAATCCATTGCTTCTAATATTTTCCAAGATAAGCAAGGGATCAGAGTTTACAAACAATATGATTTGCATCAGTTCAGACACTGAGACTATCTACCTTCACCAGCCTATTCAGAAGCCACACTCCCCTCATCTTACCTGAAAGACAAAGGCCGACCAAAAGCCCAGTGAAACCCACCAGAAAGCGGGTGGCCCCTGGGTAGAACAGGGATCAGGTTTACTGTGGCATGTTTAACCCTTTACTTTACAGGCCAGGGCAGGGCAAGGGCTTCAACGCCTCATCGAAAGTAAGTACCACTGTCATATTCCTTATCACCCCAGAGATCACAGATTTACAAAAAAAAAACATCTTTCTAGGTACAAGTAGGTTAATAAGTTTGAATGAAAAGTCTGAGATGTCGGTGAATCAAGCAGGTAAAATCACAAAGCTTGCAAGTTTCAGACAACCCAGTCAGTTAAATAAAAAAGGAAAAAACTAAAACAACAACAACAATAATAATAACAATAATAATCTAGAGCTCAATGTGTTTCCCCCATAAATTGAGAAAGATCCTAATTTTAACCCCTGGTTTGCCAGGATATTATAATAGACACACTCTCTGTCATATCTACATGAGACAATTGCCAGCACAAATAATGTAACAACCTCAACTTAATCCCCATTTAAGTACAGTAACAATGCAGGAAGTACCCCTCCCTGTCACAATCAGCTGGGCTCACTATTTGGCAGGAAGTGTCTCCTTTCACCACTGCTTCAGTGCTGACACCTCTTACCTAATAAGCATCACTATCTAGCACAACAGTACTCAGCTGCCTTTGGGTACCTATCCTCACCCGACCCCTCTTCACAAATCCCTGCTTGGCTTATATATTTAGATTTATCGAACATATTTGCATTTTGCTTTTCAATAACCCTTACTGCTAACTCTCAAGATTGTATGTCTTATCAGAGGAATGTCACAGCTACTGCACAGCAGGCTGGAAATACAGACAGTCATGTGATCATGCCTGCAAGACTAACCTCCGTGTTGGCAGTCATCCCTGCTGTAATTCACTATCAAACATGACTCCAACACAATCTGGATCAGTACCCAGTTTTTACTTAATGCTGAAAATAAAAATAAGGGCACAAGAAAGTGTTCACCTTTAATTTCATACAGTCCATGCAGCAATGATCCATAGAGGATTATTAAAAGACAAATTAAAACAAAATATGCAGGAATTTTCAGCATGTTTTCTGTGTACAGTTAAATGTGAATGCCCATCTACATTCTTTTTCAACAAATGAGTCATTCTGAATTTCATGTAGCACCCAATACAATGGGATCATCCTCACAGGGATCTATAAAAGTGTGAAGCACAACTTTGAAAATGGCTTTTAATCTTTTAAACCATGTTTCTTCTGACCTCTCTCAGCTATACCTGAACCCTATTAGTGTGCCAGCTAGATGCAGATAAAGTTACTGTTTCAGTTGACTTCAGCCACTTTCACACTTGATCTAGTACAAGGTGGCAACCACAAATGCACAACAATCTAACCGAGATTCTGCCTTTCCCTTCTGTTTCACACTGCTCTTTATTGCAAAGAAGGAAGCCATCCTCTTGTCACTCTTGAGGATACCACCTTTGCGTAGAAAAAAAAAAAACATCATTGCTAATACTGTAGGTAACTGAAGTCTTTCCACCCGTCTTCAGAATTGCTTGCTGGCCTTGATCTTAAAGATGCCAGCTGACAGGTCCACAATTCTTTGAGAAACACCAATCTGAGAGTAGCTAGCTGACAAACATACTTTCCAAATCAATAAAAAAACAAATATATGAAGTAAAATTTAACATCAGTTTACAATACGTGATTTGCAGATTCACATTCATCATGCACCAGTCAATCATCTAGAGCTAGCTATCAACTTTGCTTAACTTGATTTACATAGCCTTTTTTTGGCCTATCTAGTTATGTTTTTCAGCCTCATAACATACATTTTACAGTTGTTTGTCTCACATTTGCAAGCTAGCTACCTGTCACTACCAGCTGTGTTAGGAAACATGAAATCTGATGAGTGAAACCAGAAAATACAATCAATTAAAACAAATTAAACACTGCAAGCTACATAAAGGTCTCCACACTTTCTCATCTCTACATTTATTAATGTGCTCCTGCTCTAACAAGTTGCTAGGTCACAAGCAAGATTTAATTAGTGGCAAGTTACATACTGCATTTTGCTCAGGATATCTGTCTGTCTGTCCACATTCACAGGACCATAATAATGTATTAATAGTTAATAATATGTTAATAATGTGAGTTGGATTCAAATTTATCTGTAATTTCTTATCTTATCTGTAAAATCTTAAAATGAAACACAATAATGCATCAAGAAGGCTTATACATATCACAACACAGATTTTATAGCTAACCTACTAAACAGTGTATCTGCTAAATCAATGAATGGCAATGCAAGTCAGACTTTCTTATCCAGAGTGACTTATATCACATTTTCATGTTATCCATTTATACAGTGGGATATATTTCCATGAAGCACCTTGTCCAAGGCTACAACAGCAGTGGTCTACTTGAGAATCACACCAGCAACTTTTGAGTTGCAAGCCCTGATTACAAGACTTGTAAGCATGGCAAACTGTGTACTTTAAATGGAACTCATTCAAAAACAAAGATATAGGCCTAAAGATATTCTGTACTACAGAGGAAAACGAGAATTATCTTCTCTGAACTCTCTGTGGAGTTGTAGTTAAATCCAGCTGGGGCCCACTATGAAACACAATTCACTCTGTCATCAAGAGATGCCAACAACAGACTGTGGCCATCTGCAATGCTTACATGTACAACAAAGAGCCAAATAACAAATAAAGTGTTTGCCTACATCTTCTGGTTCCTTAAAAATGTATTGTGAGACTCACAATGAAGGAACCGCCTTTCTTTACAGGTAAAGGGTCAGGCTGAATAAACGTGGTCACTTGCTTCTCCTCTGACAACCTTCAAAAAATGATTTAGAAACATGTGTCAGGGATGGTGTGTTGGGGAACACTGCACATAAAATGACAATATATAATCATAAACTACTTTCTTTACCTATAACTTTAACTATCTTATCCACTCATACAAGTTACAATTGACACTCAAGTTAAAAATAAATATATAAACATACCTGCTACTACTGCCCAATAACACTTAAAGTAGGCTTTAAGTAGCACTTTAAAACCCCTTTTAACTGAGCTCTGGGATACAATAGCTCTACAGAGTCACCCAACCCCAGCATTGATTTACCCCCACCAAGTTCTGGACTGTTAGCAGATTCTTGCACAATACGCACCTCACAGTCCTATACACCATGCATGAACGTCATACTCTGTTACCGACAGCAGACCATGGCATCACTGGATACCAAATCTTCCAATGTCCTGACAAAAAATCACTGTGAGCCTGACTCAGTAGCATTCAAGGCAAAGCATAACTTTGGCTGATGGTTTTCTTTGATATTAAATGAAACAACACAGAAAGATGAAGCCAAACAACGGAATGAAAAAGTAAATTTGTTGCAATGGCGACCCGTGGCCACTAACTGTAGATAGTCATGCAGGCCAATTAATATTAAGAATCCTACCTAAGAGGTTTAGATGGTTTACGCCGTATAGTACTAGAAAGGCTTGATAATATTTGTCACTGTTGTGATGTGGAAGGATGCATCATTTGTTATTCAGTGACAATTTTGTTATGCATAGGGACTAATATCAACTTTGCTTAAGTAATTCAGTAATCGACGGTCTCGTGATAGACTGGAAAATACGGACAACTACGGCAACATTGGGCTGCATAACGTTCATATCTGTCTAATTCATGGATGTTTCACTGACGCGAGCTCAACTGCCATTTGACACATATGATTCCGTGAGTTTAATACGCTGAAGTCATGCAAACTCGATCGTATTTATAACGATAGCACTTATAACTTATTGATACAGTATGCGAGATCGGGGACACAAGAAGGTCACACGCATGCCATATGGTTAGCTAGCCAGCCACCCAGCTATTAGGCCGTCCGTCTATCCTTTCTACTATCAAACTAGCGACCAAAAGATAATCACATAGCTAACTAGCCAACTCATAGCAAGCTAGCTCGGCATATAGCTAACATTTGTTATTTGGGTATGCAAATAACTCCCTGACAAGTTATCTTGTCTAGCTAGATAGTATCACTACTTTGCTTCAACAGTTGCTAAACCAAGCTAAGTTAACCTGCTAGTCAAGCACCTCTGAAAAACAGCATTTCAGCTAGAGGTACATAAAAGGTAACTACCTTGCTAACATTCTCTAACAACTAGACAAGATAACTTTTACGATGTTAGCTAACTAATTCTATACACTGTAAAAGTCCGTACCTTCCGTGAGTTTATAATGTTTTCTGTACTGACAGCGTAAAAGCCGATGTATTCTGACTTGGCGATGTTTTGTTCTTTTTCGGCGTAGCTACGGATGTGTCGTGGTTGTGCCAATTGCAATGGACTGCCTGGGGTCAGGAGCTCACTCAGAGTTTCGGGTATCCCGTAGATTCATTTAAGAGTCTTGAAATGGTCAAGAATGTCTAGTATATTAAATTCTGTCACGTTTTCAAGCAAGGATGTCTTCACTGAAACTCAACTATACAACTGAAAAAAAATATTTGAGAGACTGAGAGCGGTGTTTTAAATAATCCCGGCATTCCGGTTGCTAGGCAGATTTTATTCATGCATGAGTTTCCGGGTACCGACAGAAGACCGACACCGCTAAGAACCAAAGAATGAGTGAATGAGTGGAAATTTATAGCCAATCACGCCGAAGTAAGAGACGATAACGTCACTATATTAAAATGACAGTTCAGTATTGTACACCAGTTAATGTAGTTCCCGATTAAGTAAAACAACCACAGACGTTAAAGTTGTCTGGGCCCATTTGTGTGATCCAGATACTGTCTGGACACAACAATAATTTGACACAACAATAATTGAGAGACCGACAACTGGCCTGGAACATCAAGGTAACCAGTAATGAAGGTAATTAATTAATGAGCTACCCAAATCTTTATAAAATGAGTGGCCCGGATTGCGATGACATTGCGACTTTCTTTCTACTAGGGAGGGCGCAAGAAAGAGACGATATCGGGAAAAGTGGAGTAAATTACACCCTTCGTTGCTGCGGCAGTGAATTAAATTTGGACAGCGTCCAAGACTGTACATGATTTATCTTGGTTGACTCGACTGAAATAAACATTCCAAAGCACTTCTTCCTCTGACTTAGTAGTCACCGTTCAACCTACCAAACTAACCTGTGCTCTAAAGTGTTGCCTGTTAGGTTGTTTCATAATTATTACAGTAATTAAGGTGCTGTGATCCGGAAAGTCTGTCATACAGTTTATTATACTTAATGCCCCTTATCTATATGACTGGGAAGTCACAAATTGGCTTACTCAGACATTCAAATCTCTAGCACACTTAAACTGCAGGCACAGTACAAATGTTTTTCAGTTTTATTTGAAAATTAGCATATTTGGAAAATACCAGCATTCAAAAACAGTTATATCAACGTGGATAACCCAAGGTTTTGTATGCCCATTTTAGAATAGACAAATATAAGCATCAATGTGACTCTAATGCTGTTGCTTACAGAGGGAGAGTTAAAAATACATTTCACACCCAACATTTGTTTAAAGATTATTTATCATATCAAACGTTACTATACAGCAAAAGCTAAGTGATGACAAAAACCAAGATGGTACACAATGCTGAACTTGCAGTATTTACACAAACTAAACATTCAGTATGCAAACAAAATGATTAAAATAATGTTAACTGTGGTATACAAATATTAAAACTTTACAAAATTTAAAATTTAAGATGAAGAATTGAGAAAAATGTGTAAATCTCCAGGAAAAAGCTGTTTTAACTTCAACATCTGTACAGCTAACAGGAACCTGCATTGACACGCAATACAAAAAATACAATCTTTCAGACATAAGTATGAGAGAAAAGGAGATAGTTATATTCTTGAAAAGTTTATTACATACCGAAATTCATAGCAACAGTTAAAAAAACGTTACTTTGAACATTATATAAAAAAACGACGATTACAAGCAATTTCTCAAATTCTGCTGAACAGGGACATCTGCTGGCAGGTTAAGGGACCGCACTTATTGAACGTTCACTTGTTACACGCATCTGTGCAGCACATCAAACTTTTTAAAAATAAAATATGACCACTTTAACATTAACATTTACCTGAACTTTAATGTTTTATCTATGGTTTTATACATGAGCAGGACTTCTAAGATCCCTTATAAATTCAATCCAAACAGTGACAGCCAAGCCAATTTTTTTAATCAACCTAGAACAAGTTGTGCTAAAACAGCCAGAAATCAACCAGTAATATGTTTACAATATTGTGAGCTCAGAAAAGGAAAGCTTTAAATTAATATCTTTTCCATGCATCTGCAAAAAATATTTGCAGTCACACTAAGTAAACCAAACTAAAAATAGTTTATTTTCCATAGTTAAAAAAGTAAATAAATTATTTTTTGCTAATATTTGTAAAACCACCCCCTAAATTAGCATGGTCAGGTTCAAATATCCACCACAATTGTAGCTGCATATAAGTAAGTAAAAACAATAGGCATATTACTGTGTGAAAGTCCTTTGTCGGTTTGAGTGGTATTCATCCTCACGACCCCTGAAAGCCAGAGAACAGTGCCAAGAGGTTCAACTTGTGTTTTGACAGCAAGTAGATGCTGTCCCCAGTTCCCATTTAGTTTCCATTTGTGGGCCTCCTTTTGCAAACACTTCCAAATCAGTTTTGGGAACCTGAGGTAATGCTGGAAAACTCACCCTTGGCAAGCCTTGTTTTCCCATGTTTGAGAGCCTTTCATTGATAATATTGTCTTCATATGCCTGGAAGTGTTTGGTCTGGCCTTGATGCTATTGCCACCTCCCCATGTGCAAGTCTGGTCCATATCATGCAGTGTCAGTGGCTGTCATCTTGAGGTAGGGGGGAGTCAAGCTCTCCATCTCCACCATCGCCTTGTCTGTGACGTGCCTCTCCTCCACCTTTGCCCCAGTCTCTCTCTGTATCCCAGCTGAAAGATGCTCAGTATCCCAGATAAAATCTGTAATGAGAAATTCCCCTTCCCTTCCTTGACCCCTCTCCATTCTCCATTATATTCATACCATGGAAAGAACCATAAGTTAATATTGAAACAATTGTAGATAAAATTCAGGCAAGAGCCAGCAGAGTTCTTTTGTATGTTGTCCCAGCTGGACTCATAGCAGGCTGGCCAGGCTGGTGGTAGGGCCATTCTGGGCTTGAAACTGCACCGGGGGAGGGCCATCAGTCCACTGCCACAAGACAGGAAAAGCAAAATATCAGCTACTTCCATCTTACATTTATATGTACATACTTAGGTGTTGTATCGAAAGTTTATCAATTAGGCCATGTGAACATTAATTGGCTATAAGATCACAGAAATAATACACTGAATCTAGCCATAACTGTCATAGGTGCTGCTAGAAAAGGAAATGACAAGCCTACGCAAGCAACAGACAAAAGCATATTTTGTTTCACATGACATCTTTCAGACACTGCTGCTTACACTAATGAGGTTGTGCTCTGGGAGGCTGCAGGCAGCAATGTGGTCCTGCAGAAGCTGCTGGGAGAAGTTTTGGTGCATTTGAGCCGCCTCATGTGCATCAATCGTGTTCCCACAGGCCTTGTTCAAGTCTACAACAGCAAAACACAATCATGTTAATGTATTTGGATTATCAGTAGGATTGATCAACAGAATATTCAACTCTACCCATTGTACTGCCAGCGCAGAGAGCTACAGTTTACTCTTGGAAGCATGTAAATCTATTCTAATAGTCTGACAGGTAGACACTAAAATTAAACTGTTAAGTTCCCCTTTTCAAATGCAATGGGCTCCATAACTCTAGCAGTGCTTTAAGACATCCATTGTCATCAGTTCCTTAATTTAAATATTAGTCGAAGCAACCCGAATGTTCAGTGTATAGCTCATTCTATGCGCTTTCAATGGACTCAAAGGAAAATCTTGACTCAAAGTATATGTATTATCCTCATATTCAGAATAATGAAATGGTGATGCTGTCATTCAGGAGAGGTGCCCTTCAGATTTACCCTTCAACAGAGCTGAAGACCACAGCTGGACAGACATGTCAGGGATCTTGCTGGCAAGCTGCATGGCTGGGACCACCATGTTGTTGCTCTCCTAGAGAAAAAAGAACAACTTGAGAACTGGAGGCAGACAATATGGGTAACTTTGTGTTTCTTTTTCCATGATAAACAAGACAATTCTGAGGTTGGAGCAGAGAGTTACTATTTTAAGATGTTGCCAACTCACAGCCCACCTTAGGTATTGTAACAGTCTTATGTAAATTGAGATGACATCTTATTGCAAGTTTAGTGTTTGTTTTGATATATAAGAAACATTCCTTGGTGGCTGCAATGGTGTAAAAGGAATTCAGTGAGTGTAATGTAAATGCGCACACAATAGGAATTTAACTCAAGAACTGTACAATCGCCTGTTTAGACTGAACACAACAGCAATAACAACATAAATAATAAAGGCTCCATGGGTCATGGAAATTTGTAAAGGACTTAACAGAGTAGAATCTCCCAAAACTAGAGCTGGGAAGCTACTGCATATGCTTTCTCTAATTCCAGCTGACCTCAATTAATCAGGTTTGAGTGAGCTGTTGAATACTTGAATACTGATGCGGATTTCACACGTGTTTACAGTATTCTGCCCAAAGACCTTGTAAAAAAACATGTTAAGTGGATGGTGTGAATGCAGTCATTACAAAGCAAAAGTTTGAATTATTTTTTTATCACATGTACCTCAAACAAATTAGCAGTACATGATACATTCAAAGCAATTGATTAATTTTAATCAGTATTTGAATTCATTGTCAAAGGCCTTGGACTATTAAACAACCAATAAAACTTTATCAACTGAGAGAACTGCTGTAAATTTAAGGGGCAGACATAAATGGGGAAAAAAGCATAGAATTAACTGTTACATTAATGTTATTAGTGGCAGAAACATTTCCAACACATTTATTTTACAAAGGTCTTCTACAAAGATGTCAAATCATGATCAGTAGTTACTTAGCCTGAGTTACTTACTAGTCTGACATAGCCTGAGTGGTTGAGCTCGGCTGGAATGAAAAGCTGCAGTCACTGGACCGCCTCAGCACAGGCCTGCCCATGACAAACACCTATGTTCTTACCCTGTGGTTGCCCAGCACATAGAATATATGGCCCAGCAAAACGAGAGAACAGGCTGTCAGTCGATTCAGGTCTTCAGCATTGGACATCTTCAGTGTTTCTCGCAAGAACCGCCTGAAAAAGGAAGGGGTAGAAGGTGACTGGGAGGAAGGGTGACTGGGAGGCATGTCACTGTACTAATGATGAAGCTATTGCGAGCCTTGTCCACAAAGGGATGGAAGAGACTGTAACAGGTTTACAGATAACTTGCAAATGCACCCATTAGTTTGGTGGCCTTGTAATTAGTCTCCCTGCATCACAGAAGTATGCACTCTTATTTAGTTTTACACAGCACTGAGTTTAGTGCTGGCTTGCGATCTGTCTTCCTGTAAACCAGGAATCTGCGCTAACAAGTGTGGATTTATTTAAGGTGGAGCTTATGTCCAACACACGGTATGTTTCTGGGGACATGCATGGCAAAACAAACACCCCAAAGGCCAAAGGATGTTGTACACGTTGTTTTTACATTTGAAAATTGGCTCTGGGAAGCGACTTATTTAGTCATGCTGAAGAACAAAAAACTCAAAGCCACTATCCAAAGGTATGTGTTCTCTGCATTGCAATACAGTGTCATCTTTCTGGCTGTGAAGTACACTGGAAAAAGAACTCACTTTGCCTCATTGTACCGCCCTTGGAAGAAAGACAGGAGTCCCCGAATGTAGAAGGCTGCCGCCCGCAGACAGTGTGAGCTGGGAAAGACGGTAGAGACATGCACTCAGAGCATGAACAGAAATGCACGGTGACTGCTTCCATTGGGAGTCAGCAGTCTGAACAAATTAAGTACAGTGGATATGTTATGTTTACAAATGCTTCAGATTGTCATGTCTTGTCAACACTGATGTCAAACTCTTTGGAACACAAACTGGCCAAAAGAAGAGTTATTACAGTTAGCTGAAATTCAAAATACAGGAATATTTCAGTCAGCAAAGCCTCTACAAACAAAGTGCCTTGATGATGAAGTTAACATTACTCTGCAATTAATAAATTATTTACCTGATATAAAAATATTCAAAATAACAGTAAGTCATTTCAAAAAGTGTGAACAGCCTTGCCTTTTAAGCAGAACGACAACTATGGTATTTCACAACAGTATGTCATAGGCTGTGGCGACCCTCCCTAACTGCAATAAGCTGCTGTCCCAAAAAGAGAGATGGTATGTACTTGCACATTTGAGTTTTTATAAGGCTGTACAAAGAGCTATCATTTAGATGACTTTTTTCGCCCATTTTAGTAAACATCAAATACCAGTAAGTATATCCCCTCTAAGGTTAATGATATGCAAGAAAACAAAGAAAATAAATTTTTCATTACCTTACAGGGAAATTGTGATCTGGATTTATCCTCTCCAAAAGACTGTACAGCTATAAAAATGCATATGTGAAATCACATTTGAAAATCAGATGAAATTCAAAATTTACAAATATTAACTCCTCAAAATATACTGCATTAAATGTTTCTTGAATGAAGCTGAATCAACGCTTAACAATTCCACAGCTAAATGCATGGAGTTACTGTAACGGGTTATATTGGTTGTTGTCTCAGTCTAAGGTCAGTTATGATGCTGTACTGGAGAATGGAAGATGATCTGGATGCTTTAATAGATATTGGAATATCTGGATCCACTCGAGTGGCTATGACAAGGCCGTTTGGATTTGAATTAGGGTGAGCTGACCTCCTGGTGTCTGTTTCCCTCCCTGATGTAAACGCTGGCCAGGTTTGTCACGATGAATGTCCACAGCTCCTGGTGTGTGGTCAGCTGCACAGAAAACATACTGTTAATCACCCTCTGTGACTCTCCACAGCACAATTTCTAACCGTCATGTGTCTGACTCACCCGCAATGCTGTGGTGAACTGGGCTTCTGCATTGTCCATGCAGTTCACAGAGATACAATACAGACCCTGAAAAACACAATACAGCCAGAACCTTGTTTCAAGAATATTCCCGACAATGACACTGAACACCTCATTGTAATATAATTACATAAAGCACATGTTTAATCTGGACTGTACAGGTATTACATGGGGCACATCTTTCTTTCTTCACTGAAAACACTCCTTCAGGGTCACTTCAGAACTTGTGATTACTCACTAGTAAAGTGTGAAGCTGAGCAGCATGGTTGGAGAATAACCTGGGCGACTGTTGGCACAGCTGACAAACCTGGGAGATCTGAAGCAAAAGGAAAGAAAAAATCTCACACTTCACATGGAAACTAGCAAATTAGCATTACACCTATCTCATCTGCAGTTTTAATCAACACAAAACAGACTATTTACTCAACAATAATGGAGCTTGTGCAAATGTTCCTTCACAACCCTAGTGCTGGCATGAAAGCTAGATAACATTTAACAAAAGAATATTCTCTACAAACCTCTTGTAATGCTGTTGCTTTGTGGCCAGTGACTAGTCGACACATGATGATGTGTTCTAGTAGTATCACTTGGAATGAGGAGAGAATGGGACTGCAGTCCAGCACTGAAAACAAGGCAAGTGACATGAGGACAAACAGCGTCTGCCACTTTGCACCATTTTTGCACAGCTTGTGTATTTCCAGATTCCAAGATTACCATGGATATACCAATACCATACTTACTTTTTAGTTTTTCTAATTGCATGAGTGCTTTGTCTGTATACTTCTGTGCCTTTTCCAAATACCCTGCTTGCATGGAGTGCATGACTGTGACCTGCAACACACAAAAGGGGGCTCTTAAATGTCATAACGTAAACTGGTATACTGAGTGTAAGCCTGGGAAAAGACTCAGCTGAAAGAGCAAACTGTAGCTGTGCCTGTCATTGGACTGTAGCCTGCAGAGGCTATGGGCATCATTAAGGGCTGGCAGTGCTCACCAGGTAGACAAGCACACACATGTGCTCCTTAGGTAGCCAGTGGAACAGGTCAGCAGGATTGCTTGGCAGTATCTCATCATCATGGAGTGTGGAGATGGTCTGAATGCACTGTTGTAGCTGCTTCAAGCATGGCTTCACACTCTTCACCTGTCCCACACAGAAGCAAAGGCACCACTACTCAGTCAAACTCATTTAGCAGGTGAATCATGGCCCGCACTTGGGAAAATGCAAGGATGCATAGTAGTTGTAAGGGTCCTATGCCTCATCCAAATCTTGATCAAGGGATCATTACCTGTCCAGCATCCAGATAGTGTGTGACCTGCAACACTAAGAAGAACACCCTCAGAGACTCCTTTTGAATGGGGTTCCCCTGCCAGTTCTCCACGATCTGGCCGCAGAGTGTGAGCAGGGGGTGCACCTCCTGCAGTTTCCGCTCCATCAACAGCAGCTAAGGCAAAGAACATCCACACAGAAACACATTACACATCGGCTGGGGTGAAAGGAGATGCTCGCAGTCTTAAGGTGCACACACTTTCTACATCAAGAGCGAAACTGAATATCATACTGACAAGCACAGACAGAAAGGGAGATTTGCAAGATCATAATGCTAACCACAAGTAAAAGCGTGGTTATCATCATGGTCCCCATGAAGCAGCACAGGGGTTTTAGGAGCACTATTTCAATTCAGGTGAAGTTTAGTCTCCTTTGTTACAAATCCACAAACTGCATACTGACATGTTTTGTCTGAACACCTCTGTTTTCCAAAATGTAACACCTTCTTATACTCACAGGCTTGTAAGTACCAAATAAGTGTGTCACAGTGAATTCTTTTCTGAGTTTCATGTTAAGTTGATGAGTAGACTTACCATTCCTTTACTCAAGAGAAACAGTGCTCTGTAACAAAAGAAAACACAATCAGCATAACCATCTGGTAAAAAAATAACACATTGTCTAACAAATAGAATAGCCATTTAATATCACGGCAGGACAACTTTAAAGTCCACTGTTATGGTTTACATAATAATAACGCCATACTAGCTTTATTGCAGTGCACTGCCCTCTACAGAAAAAACTGTGACTGCAGTACCTGGTGTATTCAGAACCCACGACTCTTGCATATTCTGCTCCTACGCCTAGAAGGTCACAGGCAGACACCAGATCCTTCTCAAGGGTGTGCAGTTGCTGGAATAAAAAAAAAAAAACAGCAACACATGAAGTGCCATATACATCTATATATATATGTATATATATATACATATATATATACACACACACACACATTTTTTTACACATTTTGATAAACTGTGCTATCATAATTCAAAATTAACCAATGCCTCCTTTCATAAGTTTAAAAAAAGAGACTTTAAAGCTAAGTAACAAGACAAATAATTAGACATACTTAAACTCAATAGTGGTTATGCAAACACCATCTTTCTTTACAACTGCATTTCGGGCTATTTTTCCTCGTGAAAAATGCTAGATTTTGTTGAGTTAACTGTCAGGGTTTGACTTACCGCAAGCTGAAACAGCAATCGGCAGTGCCAGTAGGGAGTTTGCTGCGAGATCTGAATTGCCTTTCGCAGTAAAGGCTTTGCAGAATCCACCAAATTCTAAAACCAGACACAGAATACAGAACTTCACCAAGGAAATCATTTATAGTTAACTAGATAAGTATTTTTCCATTTGCGCTCCTGTAAATTTAAGCATTTAAACAACACAAAATGCAAGTGATTTATTTTCTCTTGCTTTCTATCAATGTACTAGTGCTCTTCTCTCATTGTTTCTATGTAGTTCTCCATGAAAGACTCAGTGGCAATGCCTTTGTTTGTAGTGCTACATAAAATAAATATTATTTATTGCAATGAATACTCAGAAAATTTCAAGTAATAATATGCCAATACATGAGCTGGAAAAGTTCAAAAATAAATGATTGCCGTAGAGTACATTTTAACATACAAGTAGCTAAGCACACAGTAGTGAGTAAAAGGTACTTACCTGTTGGCAGTACAGTTCTGAAAGAAGACTTGCCGCTTCAAATTTAACATCTTCAAACTGTGGGACCTAAAATACTTTGTCAAGGAAGTAATTCAACATATGAAATTCAAAATCTCTAGCATTAGGGACACCATGTACAACTGCAAATCTGCCACGTTGTTTTGAGTCTATGACACTACTACCACCAGTAATGTGGCTAACACAATTGCAATGACATGCCCTCGGTTAGATATTTAGCAATATGGAGGAGGAAATGTATAAGGAACAAACAGAGCATACAAAAAACAGTCCAACCAAGTACTGCTGACATTTCTTTTGACGTTCATAAGGTAAGCGAAAAAGGATACTTGTTGCGATATGAACCACTGAAAAAGAAGCAGAAAAACGGGTTAAGTAAAAAAACACCAATTAAGATGGATTTTATACAAATAATGGTCCAAGCTTTACAGAAAATAAAAAGGCTCATCAGCTAACGCTGCGTGCTGTCTAGGGACAACATTAAATAAAATTGCCTTATTACAGAGCAAGGACTTAGAGCAAGGAAAATGTACGGGAATAATTATTCACAACCAAATATCGACAAATACATGTAGCACTGAATGTAATTATCTAGCGAGTTAAAAAGACACAGCTACTAATTAAATGTTAAAAATGCAGTAGCCGTTTCTACTGAAACTGACAAGTCTTAGCAAATTAGCTAGCTAACTAGTACACTTGTAGAAAAACAGACAAAACGAAAAGTAAGCCTGTGAATGACATGTCGGTTTTACTTGTTTAATGTTTAACAGAACAGTTTGTGTATGATTCCACCAATTTCCGCACTCTTCCTTTTCTTTGTACATCACCGACGTGGCCTTTTCGTTTCCCCGCCTCTGATTCACATCCCCGGTCTTTCCCCAACTATCCCTCACCGCTTTCTCCAAGTGGTTCCGGGCGAGTTCGCTGTTCTTGGTGTGATGATAAAGGACTGAGCCGAGCTGAAGGTGAGTTCGGGCTTCGACCCTTTGCGGAGGCTTGAACTGAAAAACTGCCTGAAGACAGTGGACGCAAAGACGAATTTTAGGGGGGCTAGAGGTGCGGAAGTGCTCTGCAAACCCAAGCAAGGCTAGGTACCATGATTCCGGGGCCTCACCGCCAGACGCCATTTTGCCGACAACAACAACAACAAGCACAGGCCCCTATCCGCCCCCGCGTGATTTCAACGAATACCACGAGAACACAGCAGAGACTTGGACCGAATTGGCTGTCGGGACGTGTATTTTAGGACAGAACCGTATAACGTCATCTGTGAAGCAAAATTAGAACGACGCTGACCTGAATTCGCACGTAACTACACCTTACATGTTGATGCGTTTAATGTGATATCCAATGCGCAGAGAAGAACGATATATTAAGAAGCAGCTTTGAAAGAATTCAATTTAAAATTACTGTTCTTAACAGGATGGAGTATGTTCTGTAGTATTTCCTTGTAAAAAGTATTTGCACTTTACAGCATTTAAAGCTAGTATTATGTAGGCCTACATGTATGTTGTATTGTGTGGACATGTTAAATTGTGGATGTCTATGCAGAGTAGAAAAATATATTTTACAAAATGCTGAACAATCTTACATCAAAGCTGAATCATAAACCTGATTTTTATTATCATGGTGATTATACATCCGTTCCGCTACTGGTGATAAGCGATCTGTTGTTTAAGGCCGAGGATTAACCCCTTTCCACACCAGCCTTCTGTTTTGCTGTTGTCTTGAATCAATGTCATGTAAGTACGCGTCAGGCGTAGTACAAAAAGCAATTTGCCCCGCCTTTTCAAATGAGTTGTGAAAGGACGAATCAGGAACATTCAGATCGAAGCCACTCCCAATATTCTATGGTCCAGTATTCAACAACTCAAAGTTTGGAAAGGTTATGGTTCTTCCGGCAAGCTGTGCATCTGTTGTGGATGAGTGTTTGTTAACTAGTTAACTATGTCCAGTTGTCGTTGAAGATACTGCGTCGGCGATGGAAAGTTGGGAATATTTTGTAGCAACTATAGCTAGCTAGCTGAAGCATTGAAGCAATGTAGTGAACGTTACCTAAGGCCTTGGGGTGCAACGTAGAAGGCTCTTAGCTAACGTTAGTTGTCTATTTCTAAATGTCATGGTCGAGTCGCAATCAAAAGTGTGATGCCGTCGATTTCATATCGACCGTTAGCTAGCTGTTTTATGTCCGATTCAGTACCCTTCGGATATCTGTCATCGATTCATAGAATAAGATGAAACAAATATAGGTAGCTAGTTGCAGCAAGCAGAAGTCCTGGGGGTCCACAGGTGAGGTGGTGTCTGGTGTCACAATATCTGCACGGAAAGTCACAACATGGAAGCTTTGACACCTGGGTAGTTAGCTAACTAGACGTCTCGTAAGGACTGCGCAGTTGGTTGCACTGCTTGTTAGCGAGCTACGTAATTTGCAACAGCGCATTCCCAGATAACGATATTAAGGACTAGACTTCATAACTAACTCGGTTAACAAGATAGTGTCACTAGATTTGCATGTTAGCTTGCGGTCTTACCACTTCTGCTTTTCTTTTTCCTTATTTATTTTGTTAGCCCATCCTAGCTACTTGGCTCGGAACCTCGTAATGAGTTGTATCTTGATAAACAAGTAAAGATCTGCGTGTACATCTGTGCATTATTATGTAGACAGCTATCAAGCTATACGAACGTTCTTTTTCGATAACGTTAATTATTTTGGTAATCTAGTTTTTGCACGGATATTACAGATGGAACGTCAACTAGTTATTGGTCATCCCTAACATTAGTTAGCAAGGATAGCATGGTATTAGCTGACGTAACTTTACTGTTTACCCCGTGATGGAAAACGAGCCTCTATAAACAACAGGATTAAGAGTTAAGTATCTTAACGTGACATAACTCTGACAATGTCAACTCGGTCTAGTTTACTAACTTATCCTAAAAACAGGGTGCAAGCTGGTTAACTAGGTTAACTGTCTTCCCACAATGGGTTCATCTGGGAGCAGCTGGGCGTTTTCACATACTGTAGTGTATATATGTTCATTTCATTCATACATTTGTTTGTACTTTAGCTTACGTCTGTGATCTTTTCACGTTCGTGATGTACATCTATTCGCTAAATATTTTCTAATCGGTTAGTCGTCCTTTTTGGTTGCGATTTACCGAGCTAGCTTTCTTGTTAGTCTAGATCAGCGTTTCCCAAACCTCTCCTGGAGGACCACTTGTCCTGCATGTTTCAGATCTCTCCCTGCTCCAGCACAGCTGATTCAAATGATCAACTCGTTATGAACTCCTGAAGCTGCTCAATGGCAAACTGACCGTTTAAATCAGCTGTGTTGGAGCAGGGAGAGATCTGAAACATGCAGGACAAGTGGTCCTTCAGGAGAGGTTTGGGATATTTTTATACCGTGTCTAGCCACGTTAGGTAACCAGCAAGCTACGTTAGCATTTCCATACACGCCAGGTAAACAGGGTTAAGATAGGCAATGTTAGTTGACCTAAATTGTTTGCCCGCAAGATCTCGATTTCAGCTGCATCTTGCAGCAGGGAAACATATTGTAGCTTACTTCCACCGCACTAGTAGCTTGTTTCCTAAATGGTCATTTGCCTGCTCTATTGTAGCGACGTGAGTGGAAACTGTAGCACTACGTTCACGTTAGTTGCTTCGATACCAGAGGAGAATAATCGCAGGCCAGGGTTGCCAGTTGCACCCTCAAATTATAATTTTCGCTGAAATGGGAAACGTATGAAAATTAAAATTGGAATTGGTTTTAAACATACTTACATACTTTACATCTTGCACAAACATTCCTGTTCTTAATATGAACCAATTTAGAAGACATGTTTTCCTCTCAACGGCTAATTCTAAATCCTTGTTCTTAATATATTTAATAGTGATGATTATTTTCCAGCTTTTCGGCGATGCAACTCAGCAATTGTGGGTCGCGTCCAGAAATGTTAGTCCCCTGATTAGTGCCTAATCAATTGCGAACAGAAATCAGATCCGCTAGCAACATTGTGAACTGCAGTCATTGCTATTGCTTCTGATGGATTTTCACTTGTAGTATAGGTTTTTTTTTTTGAATCTTCAGGTTTGTTTCTTTTTCTGGAAGATAGTTATTCATGTTGTGTCACACAGTTCTGTGAGGAAAACGTAGCATTGTGCATAACGATTTTGCTTTCATAATCCATCCCACAAGAGGGTGTTAATGAGATGCTTTTAAATTTGGATTTTACATTGGAAGTAATCCATTTTGGCTGCAAAAAGTACTCATGCTCAGTGACATTGACTCTCTTGAGCTGAATTTTTGATACATACAAAAATAAAAGCGCATTGGTTTCCATTATATAAATGACAAGCCACTGACAAACCACCACTGCTTCTCCATTTTAACATAAAACTCAGCTAGAACCATGTTTATTAGCCAACTCCAGTGGTGATGTTTTCTGGAGTGCATAAAACAGCTTGGGATTGTAGAAAACAATTTAAAAGCTCTACCGTCATCTTTATTTATGTGCCTAAAATATTTTGTCAGCCTAAGTTTTAACATTATGGGTTGATTTGTTGTGGAGATTGAGAAGGATCTGCCCGAACGGCAGACCTGAAACTTTCATCTCAGTCCATAGTGCACAAAGCTCATATAAACATCATTGTGTTTCCAGTCAATTTTAAGACTCTTAACCATAACCTTGGTTCGGAATTAACTTGGTTTGACCCCTTTCCATAAGGGAGAGACTTTGTGGACTCCTCTGATGAGATCACTTGGGTGGATGGAGGAGGATTTACACACATTTACATTTACATTTATTCATTTGGCAGAGGCTTTTATCAAAAGATAAAAGCCATATAAGGAGTCAACAGTATTAGAAGCGCTGCATGAAGTTTCAATAGTTGGCCAGGCGAGATACAAGCTGGCTGGGAGAGATACGAGTGCATGAAACCATATATTTGAATTTCTTTTAGATTAAGATATAAGAAATTGCTTTAGGTGGTAGTGTTTCAGATGTCGCGGAAGAGCAGTTGTATCTTGAGAACATCTTCTTGAAACAAACTATGCTTGCTATTTAGATAGGACTAAGAAGCTACAATAACAAACACTACAGATAGAAGTGGTTAGGTAGTGTTCCTCTTGTCAAGTTTTTTGTGACAACAGGTTTCTGCCTAATGTCTCTCTTTGTGTGGTGGTGTTGTCTGAACACTGATGATGTTTACAGTGCAGCTGTGTAATTTAACTATTTCCTGTAACCTATGCTTGAAATAAAAGAGCCAAATCCATATCTATATCTGAAGCATGATTCCGTATTATATATGGTTATGTGGCTGCTGAGGGCGATGGCCAATTTCAATGGAATGGGTACAACACAAATGAACTCTTTCAGAGTAAACACAATGACTATAGTTGAACAATCACATACTCTTTCCTGCATGCTGACATTTACTAGTCAAACTCCATCAACTTATTCAGCATGTTCCTCAACTCTACCAACAAAAACAGTCCAACACAGGCAATCTTTATTAAGTCACTCAAGGTTAATTCAATGTTACTGACTTTTCTGGGGGGATGTCATATATTTAGATCATAGCTTTGATCCATCTTTTCTAAATGGTTAAACCTAACAGAAAAAAGGATGACACTTTTATTTCCTGTCGTATGTTTCACTAGGTACTATTAGGACTCCACTCCATGTACCTTCAGTCACACGGGAGTTGTGGAACCTGCTATCTTAGTTCAAGGGGTAAGTATTGGAGACAAGCATTTCACATGGGGGCTGAACTGCAATTTAAAAATGCCTAGCATATGCAACCTCTGGAGATGCAAATATAATCATAATCATGAGTAGAACTGTATAAAGAACAGGTTTTGTGGTGTTGAACTATGTAAACAAAATGCAAAAATAGCCAAAAATGACCACTTTGAACAGCATACAGTGTATGTATTGTTTCTCTGCAGTGTGCACTACCTGTTGTGAGCAGGCTGTCCCAGAGTGCTGGCCTGAATGAGTGCAAGGGGTAGGGATGGAGAATGGAGTGCAAGAACACCAGGGCGCAATATCACATGGTGATGTACTTTCACACCCCTCTGCCGGCCAAACTGAGGTGAGTCGCTTTGTCCCCAGTAATACTCTCTATTATTTCAGTTTGATAAGGCTCTAAATTTTTGGATTTAGCATTTTTGGTGAAAAGAATTGTCTCCTTTAGCTGGTCTCGTAATGTCTGTCTTTTCCCAGTGCACATTTTATGATAAGCAAGACATTTGTCTGATGATATGTTTAGGTTGTGGTTTACAGCAAGTACTCAGCTGACTATATTCACTTCCCCTTACTGTAGTGCAAGACGTTGATCACACCAAATGCCTCAGCAGCCTGGGAGAACAGACATTGGTGCAGAACAGAGCCACTCATAACAGAGCTTGTTTCCCACTGCTGAAGGAACTTGCCCCTTTTAAGGCATCCTGTCCCTGTATCACCAAGGGACTTCTTGATATTTTTAAGTGAACCCCCAAACCACTATCTGCACTTGCTTTCCAGGTGCATCTTATTGTTGACTTATAAGGGCCTACTGCCTTTTCACTGCACACCTTGGATGTAGTTCGGGCAGTTCCATTTACCGTTAAGGGACCTTTGTCCTGTACTTCCACCCGTGAGTAGTACGTGTAGGAAAAGGGGCATTTATCCCGCTGTTTCCTTTCTAAAACCACCTCAATGCTCATGCTCTTGGTTAAGAAAGTGGTGTATGTGCATGTGTCTGTCTGCAGGGCCTAAAGCAAGATGCTGGTCATGCTGTGCTCAATTCCCTATTGTCGGGGGCCTTGGCTGGAGCTGTGGCCAAAACATCTGTGGCTCCACTGGACAGAACCAAGATCATCTTTCAAGGCAGGAAGGCTGGTCACTTTGGTGACAGCATAATATTCACATAGTTAATTATTTTGTTTAGATCAGTACTTCCCAACCTGAGGTCCACGGATCCATAGGGGTTTGTGATGGCTTTGCAGGTTCTCTGAGAAACCAGGGAACCAGCCATGACTGGACACTGATATACATAGTTTTCATGTTTTGCATATGCAAAGGACAACAAAAAATAACAGTGTTTTATATTGTTATATTTAGTCTGTATCTTTATAAAGTACAGCATGTTCAGGTATTCCGTCTATCATGATTGATATAAAATATATTAATTAATTAGAAAATTCTGGGTGAGCAGAAGATAATTACCCTATAACATTTTTCCATGAATAATCCAGTGACTGAACAAAAAAGTTTTTTTTATTTTTTTTTAGTTTTTTTAAAAGTATTTATTTACTTACTTTTTTGTGGGGGGTGCAAGTTACATTGCTTTACTGTGGTGTAGTGTTGCCTGGTGGTAAGGAGCAGTGCTCATAAATTAAAAGTTGGTGGTTTGATTCCGTGCTGAGATACTGCTGTTGAACCCTTGGGCAAGGTACTTAAGTCACAATTTCCTCAGTAAATATCCAGCTGTAGTAATGGATAAAAATTGTAACTGATCATCTGCTAAATGACAATAATGTAATGTAATGCTTTAAATATCTTTTGAATTCTAAAATGATGTCAACATGCCTGAAATCCACATACTTTTTTCTCCTCTGCAGTGTCTTCAAGCAGATTTTCAGCCAAGGTGAGTGTATACAGTAGCTATAATCACAAATGATCTTCCACATCAGGCCATTCCATTGGTATTCTCTTTTCAAACATCGTTTAGAACACAGAAACTTCAAAGCTGAGTCAGGTAAAAGAGATGGTGGATTCTGGGTGTCAGTGTTGAGTGAGCTGTCGGGTTTGTCCGCAGGAAGCATACAGGCTCATCTACCGCACCTACCTGCAGGAGGGTTTCCTCGGCCTGTGGAGGGGGAACTCTGCCACCATGGTGCGCGTCGTTCCCTACGCAGCTATCCAGTTCTGTGCGCACGAGCAGTACAAGAAGCTGCTGGGAGGCTACTACAGCTTCCAGGGGAAGTAAGGCCCTTCAGTTGCTCCTCCTGTTTAGAACAGATATATACCCTTTCTGCACACATCCAGCATTACGCTCTAGCCGTCCATGGCTCCTGACTAACTGTATGCGATATTACTGGATCATCTCCACTTTGAAATGAGGTCTGTTCAAAGCTCACATTCTTAGGACTGATTTCTCCAAACTTGCAAATTTTCCCATTCCTGTGAGAGGGGACCTGTTTCCATTATTTATATCATGTATTTCAGACTACACCATACGCCATTACGCATTGTTTTGAAAGTCAGGCTGATAAACTTGTATCTGATCCCAGGGCCTCCCAGTGATACTGTTTTCCGACTGCAGGGATGCATGATGAGATGGCAGACTTGAGCAGTGGTGGAAAAAATGTACATCTGAAAATCCAACCCTTTTACAATTATTCCAGTGCTATTTGTGCCAAGAGTATCAAGAGTATTTCCTGTACATTTATAAGCAGCACAGTATTACAGTTTTATTTAATGGAAAAACAGTAGAATGAGAACTGAATTTGCTACTTTTCCCAAGATGATTTAAGTCGGTGAAAGATAGTAATGTAGAAAACCAGGCTTAAGTGAACAGAGTTAACACTGAAATATGCAGATCAGTCAGTTGAACCCACTATTTGATTGGCCGCTTAGCTTTGGTCATCAGGACTGCTGCATCTCCACAGTTAGTGATTGGGTTTTAAAGTCATCCATGCTGTATTGATGTGCCTGTCTTCCAGAGCGCTGCCTCCATTCCCTCGCTTCCTGGCGGGATCGCTGGCCGGGACGACAGCTGCCATGCTGACATACCCGCTGGACATGGTCCGTGCCAGAATGGCGGTCACCCCCAAAGAAATGTGAGTGCTGCAGTAGTTACACAAAGCATTCATTACAAAAGTGATTTGGACTAATCAAAACTCCAGACTAACTGTGGCAAGGGAGCTCTATTAGTCTGGAGCAGCTGTGAAAATCTGATCGTAAAGGACGCTATATCAAATGAAATGAAGACAGTGCTGTCTTGATGAGCAATGACCTTAGCATCCTGTTGTACTTATCAGTGCTCATGCTCCTCAGAAGACTGCAGTGAAGAGACTTTCTCAGGAGTCACGTCCCACACCGTGTTCTCTCCCCACAGGTACAGCAACATCCTGCACGTGTTCGCACGGATCTCGCAGGAGGAGGGCATGAAGACCCTGTATCGAGGCTTCACCCCCACCATCCTGGGAGTGGTCCCGTACGCAGGACTCAGCTTCTTCACATACGAGACGCTAAAGAAGCTGCACGCAGGTACCATCCCTCTGGAAAAACCCACTCTCTCTGGGTCAGCGCATTATGTGTATATGTATACTATGTATGTGTTTAAGCAGCGTTTTAAAGCAGAGTGTCCTCACACGCAGCTGTCTTCGTTGCATGCCCATCTGTGTGTCCCTTTTGCAGAGAAAAGTGGACGGGTGCAGCCGCACTCCTACGAGAGGCTGGCGTTCGGGGCGTGTGCGGGGCTGATCGGCCAGTCAGCGTCATACCCACTGGACGTGGTGCGCCGGCGCATGCAGACCGCGGGGGTGACGGGCCACACGTACAGCAGCATCATGGGTACCATGAGGGAGATTTTGGCAAAGGAGGGGCTGGTGCGTGGGCTCTACAAAGGCCTCAGTATGAACTGGATCAAGGGCCCCATCACTGTGGGTGTCAGCTTCACTACTTTTGACCTCACTCAGATCCTCTTACGCAGATTGCAACAGCAAGGGTACTTTCCCCAATGACCAGCAGATTGTGACGTTGTCACAATATAGCGCAGTGGCACAATACAAAGGGATTTCTGCATTTGCAAGTCTGCGTGAATGCCATTATGCACAAGGGCAGAAAGTAGCGTGAGCAGAGGAGCTAGTGCCCCAGGTAGCAATGAACATGTATTGCATGAGTTTTTATGTGCTTGCTCACATGGGAACACACACATAAGCACCCAGAACCTGGGCATTAGTTCTGTCAGATTGAAGAAATCGGGATTACAGCACAAAATCAGACATCATGGACAGCAAGTGTCCGGAGTGTGTTGCCTGGATGTGCTTACATACCGCATGATGTGTTTGGCCTGCAGTACAAGTACAGTTGGATACAGCAGCTCCATAGGTGTGCTGCTGGCAGCAGGCACGTTAACGAAGCATTCCCTAAACTGCAGGTGAGAGATTCGTGAAGGGTCCCCCATAATCATTCATAAACACAGTTATTATCCAAGTGTACCTGTTTCAAAGATTTCAGATTTCCTCTACAAACTGTTCTCTGAAATATAAACACAAACTGAAGAACATAAATATATATGCTCCAAAACATTAACCATTAGCTTTCAAAAACAGAACCCTATGAAAAGTGTTGCATCTTTTTTATCAAAATGCTGTATGAAAACGTGCTGTTCTGTGCTTGTGCATCCCTGCATTATGAGATGTGTCAGACACACTGTCACAAATGGTCCACATTGCTTACTAAAGTGTATCGTATGTAGTGTAGTATGTTGATTTTACATCAATATTATCAGATGAGAGGCCTGATTGAAACTGGTTATTGGTTTATTTTTGTATAATGTAGTACCATATCAGGTAGCATGATAGAGTGCAGATAACATGGAATGAATACAATTGATTTGTAAATGTCATTTATTCTTTCCTTGCTAAGTAAAAGGGTAACTTTTTACTTTTTCTAAGTCAAATGTTTTTTGGCAGTTTAGCAGTGGTTTTGGAGGTACAACGTGTTGATGGATGCTCCTCACAGAGCCTCACAGACCTGAATGAAGGAGATGTGGCACTAAACTGTGGTAGGATGTAGCCACTCTTTGCTTCTAAAGTGCCTGATGGAAATGTATTTGTAAATGAGTCTGAAAACTCATATGAATGTTTGAATATGTCTTTGGTCAACACCCATTTCCCATTTACGTGCTATGTGATTCCATATTTCTGAAAGGAAATTGGATGTATAATATCAGTTGGGTATGTTATCATCATGAACAGATTTAATATAGCTACAATATATAGTATAAAAGCAAGATATATTAATAGCATTTTCAGTAACTAAAACTGAAAATGTATAGTGTACAGTATTGTTTGCTTAACACAAAGCACAACAGCTAATCATACCCAGAGAAGTGTCGTCCAGTTAAAGAAATTATGTGAAATATGTAAATATTTAAATGTATGTATATTTACCTACAGATGGAAAACTAAGTCTGTAGTATGAACTGAACAATGCAATGTATTACACCTTATTACTGTACTTGTGAGTAAACATAGTAACAACCTAGATATGCAAGATATGCAAATGCACCTTTCTTGTGATTTTTTAATGATTACTGGTGTCCATTAATAATTCATAATCTCCAAATGATGTACAGGTTGTATAAATCCACACAATAACAGTATAAACAACAAATGTTCTCATCACAACTACATGCTGTGTGTCCTACATTAACTGGAAGCTTTTCTTGTTAAATGAATATTTTACTCTATTTGGGCTGTGTCCCATTTTACTTACTAAGCTCTCAGTTAAATTCTCTGTGTGGATGTTATGCCTAGTGATATGCATTAAATGCGCAACCACTAAATATTAGAGGTCATTACTGTGAATCTGCATTTTGTCCTTAATTTTAGTTTAATGATGTGTGCAAAAACCTGATCGTTTTTTAGACATGGGCTTATGGCATCCCATGATTTTTCTTAGCATCAGAAGAGTGATGTTCACTTACAGTTGAAAGTCCTGTAATGTCGAGAATCCGTCCAAAGAGAATTGGCACTGCTCTTGGGTGGAGGCAGAGTGAAATTTCAGTTTGCATTGTTGTAGAGTGCTGTGTAGTGGAAAGAGTGCAATAATTGAACAGTGACACAAAATTGCCGAAAATTTTACTTATGTCTGTGCTGTGTGCTCCTTATCTGGTCTTAAACTCTTAAACTTGTGTTTGTAATTTGAGTTTTAATGCAGCAGATTCAGACATATGTGCCCTTCAAGTCAAAACAATGTACACTGAACTTATACAATAAACTCAAGCTTACATGTTGCCCTGATTTCAAAATGTAAACTTGATTATAAATAATTGAATGAATGAGTATTGAGTGAAGGACAGTTGTTACCATGTGTTAACTGGGAAGTGTCCTAAATAGTGTAGCCATGACTATTTAAGTTGTGTGTATGTATTTTACAACTCCAGTATGCATGTCTTGAGAATGGTTTGGAAGGTGAAATGTGGACTACTTGTACCCAGATTCTTCATTTGGCTCTGGGCTTTAGAATGTGCGATAAATTTAAATTTAAAAGGAACGAATTTTGTTTTGAATTTCCATACATGCATGTATCACCCTTATTTCTTTCACTGAAGCAATATGTGAATTTATAACAGGTAATAGGTAGTGTGTATAGTGAAACAATCAGTTTTAGACATGTTATTATTTATGTAGATAAGTTTGGAAAGCTTTAAAAACCAACTAACACTAGTTTGGTGTGCATTATTTAAAAAAGAGCATCTGACATAGAGCAAGACACTCACACCCATTGAATATTTAAAATTTTTTGCAATGTCTGTACATCATTTTCTGACAATTTATGAATTTTCCACACAGCATGGCAAACATTTTAAGCTACCATGAATGCCACAACTTAATGAAACAATTCATGTATGTGTAGGACCATCAAGTCACCTCAAGGTGGAGCCAAGCAATTAGCAATACTTGAAGTGGAAGCTTTTGCAAAAAATCTGACTAAAAGGCAGCACTGACTGCATATAAATATAGCTGTGTGTCTGAATATAAAAACAGCATCTTTAGAATGTGATTTAGTGTTATTGAATTATATAAGACTTACAAATAAAGGCAATGATTTTAAAAATGAATTATGATACTTTATCAGATTTATTAGTTAAGAACACCTTACTTTTTTCAAAATTTTAAAGAATAATTTATTTGTTATTTATGACAATAATTATAAAGATAAAATACTGAAGATGGATATGAACTATTATAAGGTGTATTAAACTATGGTACCACTAGATGGCAGTTGTGGACAGTGGACAACAAAATCACAGATGGACCCGCATAAGGGGTTAGGGTGTATGACTGCAGCTACCTCATGCCCTGAACTTGACCTTGACCAATTGGTCACTGTGTCTGGGCAAAAACCGCCATACAGGACTAAGGGCCCCTAAACAATCACAGTTCACTTCGAGTAAACTTTTAAATACAGAGCATTACACTGAGCTAGATGTGCTTTCTCTATATAGGCAACTTATCAACAGAGGTTCATACAATAAATTAACTTAGTTACAGGCAAGGGACCCCAGACGTGTCACATTTATATTAATATACAGAAATTAAAATTGCCACAAAGTGAATAGCAGGTTCCATCTTGTTCTACAAAGACATATTTCAGATGATTGCATTCACCTTTTTGCATTAGTTTCTACCCAATAAATATTAGATATTCTTATGCCTGTCGTATCTTCATGGTAACCTTCTCTGTCATTTGGATTATTTATTCTACTTAAAACCACATCACAACAACCTGTGTTTCATGTTACTGTATTGGTAAGCATCAATCCTCACTTTCAAAGAATGATCTATCTTTCCTAAGAAAGCCATTTCCATGGCTGGTCATGATGAGGGCTGTCTGTGGATTGTCCTTTAGGGGGCAGTATGCAGATGTAATCACTGGTCCACTGGTTTTAAATGGTGTTGCTGTAACATCGACATTATGTGTCTGCCAACAACAAATAATTTTTTAAGCTCCACGTAATCATTGCTTAATTACAAATCGATTGCTGTTTATTTGCTTGCGAGTCACATTAATTGGATGCAAAGAGTCTAACATAAAATTTAAAAATCATATTGTTCAGAATAAAAACATCATAGCACAAACATTGTCAAAGATTGCGCTGATGCATCTTACGTTGTATGAGATGTCTATGTGTATTTGAGATGCTAGCTAATCAGGCAGCCCTTGCTGAGAGTTGAAAACGCTAAACAGCTCTGCCCCACCCCCCACCTCTGCATTTTTTGATAGTGCGCGTGCGCCGTGAGCCTCTAAATATGGCTGAAGTGTCTTCCACAGAGATCATGAATGATAGTGCCACCCTACCACCCCCTTAATAATACAGATGAGCGGGTGTCTGCTGACTGCCTGGTTTGGTGGAGGGGGAAGCCTTCTGTCTCCAACTGGCTTGACATTGACCTTGACAGTGAAGCCTGGGCTGCCCTGCCTCAGCTCCCGCCACCGGCCCACCAGAAGGCAACCTGCTATCACCAAGATCTAAACAAAGGAGGGGAGCGAGGGGGGACGGAAGGCATCCTGAAGAGGGGGGGGCTTTGCTGAAAGGAGGAGGGGACACGGGGAGCTCCTGGGAGGCACGGTTGCCATGGGTACCTGGAGCCATGCCAGGGAAGGGAAAACTCATTTGCATGTATTCAAATGATGCATGAATAATTTACTACCAAGCTCTTGAACACAGCAAACAATAGGTCTTCACATGCACACACCCAGTCTTCTTCATTCTGACCTTCACTGACTGTGTGGGAAACACGGGAGATTGGCGGCCAGACGGGCAAGGGGGGGACGGGATGGAACGATGAAAGAGTAGAAAAAAAGGTCCTAATTTACATCTGTCAAGACAGACTGCCTTTTTGAAAATATACATCTGGTTGGTAAAATATTCAGTTACGATGTGCTTCGCGCTACTGCTGTGATTTCGGTATTAATTGTGCTCCTGTCCTCATGTGCTTTTCTGAGAACTGAAGTCACCGGGTGGCTGATACACGCCATTCGCCCAGCTGTAACTATTTAAGATATAAAACAACAAAGCAGAATCCTACAGCACCTCTGCCGTTTACATCTGCCCGAGATCAACGCTGAGAAAACATGGCTGCCCATCTTTATCAGCAACCCTGTGGCACTCCTAGAGCTCTCTGGGTATTGTGCTGCAGTTATTCAGATAGCCGCTGTTAGCTTCACAGATGTCCACTGTTGGCTTTCATAAATTTTCCTGTATTAAAACACCCAGAAACACATTATGGTCCTGTAAAGCTAGCCAGTAAAAAACGACAATGCACACTCTTTGTCTTCTATGAAAAATATCTCTGTAGACCCTTTATTCATGTTGGAAATATTAACATTTTACAACACTTCGACATCCCAACCCCCAACTCACTTCCCTACCTCTGCTCTCCCAGTCTTGTTAATTTTATAAGATCCAGCATATTGCCACTTATCGGCTGGCAGTGTTGTAAAGGCACTGAGGTCACTGCATTACTGAAAGCCTGCGCTAGAGACTTCCATTACAGGGAGTGTTCAGACTACACTGTGCTTCACTCAATCAAATACAGTCTCCATGCTGGCATTCAAAGTGCACATGGTGTGTACACTTTAATGGAAACTCCCTGCCTCCTTTCTGTGGCAGAACTAAATTACACATAAATTTAAAACCCCCAAGAGCTGTCAAAAGGGTCTTAAAACTTCCACAAATGCAGCGCCTTCAGATTTTTGAAGATCACAGACATGCCATCAAGGGAATATGTTTAATGATGAAATATGATATATGCCTACATTATGGGAAAATCATTGAACATTGTACAAACAGGTGGACCAAATCTAACTGAAATCCGCTTTTCTCAAAGGCCAAAAAGGGGACTGAGGGACTGGGGACTGAGTCCTGGAGACTGAACAGTTACATTCTGAAGAGAACTGAAACAGGCTGCTGAATGTATGCCCGTCTTGAACTGGGAAAATTCTGTTTTGCAGAAAAACATAATGAAGGTGAACAGAATTTAATTCAAAGATATTAACATTTTAATATGTTTTCACTGGCAACCATAGTAAATGTACATTATTTCACTCCCACATATGTCACCACTTCCCAGTCTTGTTCCTGGTGCTTATTGTGGTTGTCATTCCAACTGAAAATCCAGTTTCTCAAGTTTAATGAGTTTTTAGCTAATGTCTTGTCTAAATTATTTTTATTGACCTGCTCTAATAAATGACATTATATCAATTAATATGTTTATCATGAAGAAGGAATGTTCAATTTACTAATCAATTGGAGTAGTGCTTTAAGTTTATTAAGTATGGCTTTCATTTAAGCCATACTTAATAAAAGAGATTCTTTTCAAAAAGGAGGTAGTCCTTTCATGCATTGATCCATTTTCAGAGCTGTAGTCTAACCTGAAAAGCACCAGGGCACAAAGCTGAAACACCTTGGACAGGATTCAAGCTGACCGTAAGGCACACACACGGCACGCATGGGAGGGATACAGCACCAGTTATTCAAAGAAAGCTTGTCTTTAGACTGTAAAAACAGAAAAAAAAAACAGACTGCCCATGGAAATCCAGAGCAGATATAAGGAGAACGTACTAACTCAACATCAACTGCGCTCAGGTTTGGACACCAGATCCTGGATATTTAAGGCGACACTGCTAAATGGAACATGTGGGAGCCCACTGGAGTGATATATGTTTGTACACCTGTTAACAGGAATGATTCTGGTAAAATCAGTTTTAAGACAACCCATGGAAGCATGGAAGCCATTTCAATTACCTTAATTAACAGACTGGAAGCCCCAGGTCAGCGTTTTGGGAAACCTTTATATAAGTAATGTTTCTGTCTAAAACTATCTATACAATTATATATGTGATGTGTAAAGGTCACCAAGCACATGGGTAAATTAACTGTGCAATACCTTTTTTATTTTCTCACAACAAACGTTACACACCTGATCCATCAAAACAATCAGACAGCGTTCACATTGGAAACTTAGAAAATATCTTAGAAAAATTGGGAAACTATCTTAGAAATCACAAAAGTATCTGATTAGTGCATCACAATGTGCTAACTGATTACATCTCACATCACCTCCAGATGTTTTCCTCCAACAACGTAAGTACAGAAGCTAAGTATTTTTACATATTAAAACACAGGTCATACAAAATTTTACAGACACAACCAGAAGATAACTGAGACAGACAAATAATGATTTCGAATCCTGTGGTTGTGAACATGTTGCCTCTTTTGCGAGGACTAACTTCTCTCGTCTACTCCCCACCCCAGACTATGCATTATAACACTATTGTTATCTCACATAA
The DNA here is from genome assembly GCF_013368585.1 of Megalops cyprinoides. NCBI lineage: Eukaryota > Metazoa > Chordata > Actinopteri > Elopiformes > Megalopidae > Megalops > Megalops cyprinoides. Next base: position 41,767,384 of record NC_050584.1, read on the forward strand.
CCTTGCATACTTCATGACACGCCAGGGATTGGGGCAGTCCTTTGCAATGTGCGTTTCATTGCCGGCTGCATTGAGCGACTGGTCATTTACAAATATATATGTATTTTTGAGGGGGGAGGGCTGGCTAGCAGAGTTAGCATGATAAAAGCCGAGGTCCTGTGAACCTTCTGCTCCTTGTGTTTGGTCTGACATTGCGTTCAATAGCGGCGGAATGGTTAGCATGACAAACTGCACGCAAAACTCTCGCGCCTCCCCAGGCAAGACTCAACATGTCAGTCTCGCTCCCCTGCAAAATGCTAATTGGCTTTTTAATCAGTAATCTAGGCCTGCGAGGCTAGAGGGCAGTACTGTATACATTTTTCGAATCCTACAAAACACTGCCAAACATTGAAACATACCTGAACTAAATTAATTTTACTCCGTAGTAAAATGAAACTATTTGCTGGATTTTATTCAACAACTTGTTGAAATCTAAAAAATGTTAGCAGCTAATAAGAGAGGACAGAAATGCACAGTGATAATATGGCTATAGAAATGTAACATTTAAGGTATCACCCACTTACTCGTTCAAGCGCGCCGCATACACTCAAATAAATACATTGATACGAAAAAGAACTGTTTCTAATTCTGATACCGATTGTTGATATAAAACGTAAGAAAGGTTCATCCACGACAGATAAAGGTATGCTTCACATTTTGAACTCAAAATCGCATGGTAGACTATTTTGGTACGGCTTACTTTCTCCTTTCTGTTTCAGTGTTGAGAATATGGTGCAAGTTTTATAATATTCATTTGCCATGCAGTGGGCAATTAATAATGATGAAAACAATTAAGCTACCTCATGTAATGAATATTAAGGGTAAAAAATAAACTAGTAAATGCATAAATTCATTCGAAAAACAAGTTGTGGTGAATTACAAAGTGTTGAGATAAGACTCACCCCTCCTCCCCCACCCCCGTGCTGTCGATATGCATGCATCAGGATGAATCCTATCGTCATTCAGTACAATTAAACGTATTTCGAAATAAAACATATTAAAGTGATGGACACTGCATAATTTGTTTTATGATTTTATGACCAAAACATTTGTATATGTGATCTCCAATATGTGGTCTGACTCTCCTGTAGGTCTTGTGTTCCTTTCTTTTCATTTTATGCTGATTTATCTTGATGATGAAACCATTATGGGAAATATTATGGTAGTGGGTGAAATACTAAAAAAAAAAAACAAAAAACAACCATAAGTGAAACAAATTACATTGTCTCATGTGACTGTATTTTAATCATACCTGGCTCAATCACTGGAATCCCTATGGGTTGTGCACAGTATACAGGCTTGTGCAATATGATTGCGCATGTGAGGCCAAGGCCCCAACAGGCATTCCCTGATTGGATGTAGTCTCAAATGCCTGAAAAGCAGACCTCTTGGATAGTAAAGGACCATTTCAGTTACACTTTTGATGTCATCACTTGGACATTTTAAAAAAGTAAATTTCTTACACAGTGCAAATGTCAAAACCGTGCACAGTATGCATCTTTTCCATGACAAAACACAGTCCTTACAAACCGAATTATCAATAGGCTTACTGCTGAACCAAGTGTTTGGATTGAGCCATATCATTACTAAAATGAGTGTTACATTCACACCAGAGTCTGAGCTTGGGATTTTGACTGTTGCTTAAACAGTTCTGGCAATGCTACAACAGAAGATATTATACTCCTAAAATATTTGCATATAACAAGACCAAACTTCCATCATAGTATGTTTGACTTTCCTTTTAGATGACCAGAGATGTTTAGGTCTATGTCACTCCATTAGACCTAGAATCAGTGCTGGAGCATTGCGATTCAGACAACTGTGCTTTAATCATTAGAAATAGGTTTAAATAAAAACAACACATTCAAAATGGCAGCAGTGGTGCATTTAGATAATAATCCAAATAAAATACTAAACTTAAGTATTTTTGATTCAGATATGAAGAAGGACTACATGAATGCTGATAAATTATTACAATGAAATAAACAGATTTTGCTGAATGCAATTAATGTTTGACAATATGGACTTGTTCACATTCAAGAATAAATACTTGCTGTGTCTGGCTTCTTTGAATCTTAAAAACAATACACCTGTACAGTGTACTCTTCCAGGGTAGTTCTTGTGAAATTGTCTTTGTTTGCCATACTTGCAAATACGCTTGAGAATGAACTGTATATTTAAAGGCGCTTTATCAATGTTTGTCAAATATGGACAAAAGCCCACAAATATTTGTCCACTAGGCGCACTTCAATTGATGAATTAACCTCTGGCTGACCACAGGCAGCACAGACCTTGCAGACCACAGTTCATTGGCCTGTGACACCTTTTCCTGGTCACACCAGGTTTCACTTTGAAAAGAAGAGGTACCCACTGTCATGAAAAGTCACTAATGTGGCAGCATGTATGTCTCAGCAAATGTACTTTTTTAACATATATTTTTATCCATCAAGAATAAAACTGACATTCAACTGAATTCATATTTGAATGAAGTTAGAAGAACAGAGAAATCATATTCGACAAATAAGTATGTATGTGTCCTTTTTCTTTAGCACAGGTTAATCATCAGTCTTTTTATGCACCATTTTTCATGTCCCTTATAGGAATTGGAATGTAATACTTCTACGTCCTCCCTTCCTGCTTGCATAATGTTCATATAATCTGAACAAAAAATAAATAAAATCAATATTTTTATGAAAAGGGCACCCTGCATGTGTGTGCCACCCCCCCTCCCACACATACATTCACACACGCACACACACAAAACTCCTGAGCATTTAAATTGTATTGCCTGCCTCATAGCAATGACTTCAGTGACTTCAGTTGACCTACCACAACTGACTGATATATTTAAAGAGCACAGTAGGTGTTCTTTTATTTCTCTATAAACCCAGTGTGTTTAAATCTGTCAAAAACTAGGAAGCTACATAATAAGCATTGACAGAAAAGGCTTACATATAATAGCTGAACAGTTGTTCCTTCAGGTGTCTTTTTTCTTAATATTGGGAAGCCATTCCTTAGATGTTATAGAAGTTTTAATTGTAGACAGGTTCATATTCATATTGCAGGGTTGTTACTGCAATACACAGTTATGATTCCCCTCTTTTATGGTGGTAATAAGAGAATGGGCCAGTGATTTGTTTTTCTTGTTTGTGTTTAGTAACAATTTAGTAAAATTATTCTGATTTTTCAGCCCCACCTTAGCAGGCTATCAAAATCTGTATATGTCTACAAACTGTGCAGATGGCCTATCAAAATGTCTTCTAAGAGTATATTTCAATGGGCCGTGTGTGGTATTATGGCACACAAAATTACTTTTTCTAAAGCAAACTCACCACAGTTAACTTTGCTATGATCTTACCTGGGCTCAGGTTTATTTATTATTCTATTTTTGCAATGGGCATTGGAGTTACCTTCTATCTCTGGATGAAGTGATGGGGTACATATCCATTTCTTTGTCATTATTACTGTTATATCAAAATGTATTTCACCCTTTGAGGAGCACCATCTCCTCAATATGAGAGATTTGTTCTTTCCAAATGGTCCTCCATCTCCTCACAGGGAAGAGACAATGAAAGGCCTGGATAAGTTCCTAATGGAGGTTTGAGAGGTGAGCAAAGCAGGAGGTGGGACCAGGTTGGTGCAGGAGGAACCGGGGTGGGTTGCTGTAATCTCCTGAGTGCTGTTTAAAAAGGAGGTTTGTACTCTGAAGTTTATCCCCGGTGAGAGTAGGGGAATCTGCCATGCTCGGTAAGCATGTATACCAGGCCATCTCACGGCTCGCTGGAGTCTCGGTGGGTGGCCCCTGGTCAATACCACACTGTTCACTGGCCAGACAGAATGGGATAATCTCCCTCTTTCTCTCAGCCGAGAGCCTCCCCTCCCGGAGGCCGAGTCACGGCCAAGGCGGCTTGGTCCTAATTTTGGGTCAAACTCTGTTACAATCAGAGCTTCTGGACTGAGGGGGGGGGGGGGGCTGCGTGTGGCGCTGCCCCCATGGTCCTGCGTGCAGGGAGCTCCGGAGCCCATTTCACCCAGCGCACTGGAGCGAACTGGAGCGTTGCGGTGAGCGGCTACTGGGGAAAACAATGGGAAGTGTGATCTCCACCAACAACAGCAGTGTGTGTCTGCGGGCAGCATTTTCTTCTGCCTCAGCGGCTCATCTCAACACCCCTCTCACTCGGGGAGCTAATTGCCACCGGTCAGGCTGGACGTGTACTGGCTTTAACGGTCAGCTTTCCTGTATCAGCGGTTACCCCAGATAATTGTGATGATAGTGAAACCAGCACAGTTGGGCTCACACTTTGCAATCATCACTTTGCATGACTTACAAGGGACATTTGCAGTATGTCTATGCTGAATACATTACACTGTGACCATTTGGTCATTTCAAATGAGCAATGATGTGATTTGAATGTACACTCTTCATAAACCTATAACACAATTCTCTTTACCAAACAAAATGAAATAAAATCAGTCAGACACAAGTACTTCAGTTTAACAGTTTTATTGAAAAGGCACAGATATTCATGACAAAATTATTTTTTGATTTGTTTTTTGATTTAAAAACAATCATTCAATAATTCATTATGTAAGTATAATTCTTACTTTGTGTAACCTCAATAGCCAGTGATAAGCTTGTAAAGCTATATTTTGTGACATGATTACATGAATGGGTACAAATCCACAAGCAAATAAATAAATTGAGCTGTCATTAATCTACAAAATACGTTGATGAGGGATACAGCAGAACGACTTCCTGTGCTGCCAACCATCATTTGACGGCAATGAAGGACCCCTTGGGAACTGAAGAGGTCTGGCCATGAATATTCCAGTGTCAAAATAAAGGAGCTTTCTGCCGCTGCTAATGCAGGCAATCAGTGTCTGGTGTCTGTTAATCCTTCTGGTTTGATATTATCACAGTCTGTTTAGTCTGGGGATCATTTAAATCTATACTTACATATTCTATGCCACTCTCCTGAGAAGTGTGCGCAAGTCAGGTTTGTGGATTATTTTGTTACAGTATTGGAGGATACAGAAATATTAGATGTTTAAAATATTCTATTACATTAGAAGCTACACCGATTTTATGTGAATAAAAGCTTAACTTTATATAAATACTCACCTGCTTTTTCCAGCAATAGAAGTCACTTACCGTTCCTGGGACATACTCCTAGTGTGATGTAGCAGTGTCTAAGGCATCATGTTCATTTCAGATGTACATGCGGATATATCTGAGCTATCAGAAGCCTTAGCTTCCTCTGCCCTTCACAGCTGTCCAGAACCGCAGACAGAGAGTCCACAGACAGAGGCACTGTTTGGTTTGGGGTTAAACACAGTGGCTATCCTTTGGCGACGTGCCCAGAGTTAAGACCTGTGACACAGTGCTGTCTATTGTAGACGTGTTTGCTTTGGGGCCATCCTGAGTAGTGCCATTCTGGGTTTCATCTGCAACCAGCTTTCACTGTGCCTGCAGAAACACAACAGAGTAGAAACAAAAATGAGTACCCGATAGGACCAGTTTCAACACTAGCATGGGAGAAATGCAGACCAGACCAAACTGGGATGACAATGCAGAACACCACAAGGTAGAATAGGTGACAGCAATGCATACACGTATGTGGCACAACATTCGCTCGTGGCTGCAGTAGGAGGAACAGAAGGAAGAGGCGTGTGGCTCAGTAACACCGCACAGGCTGCAGACACACGCGTGCTCTGACGGCGGGGGTGACGTGGTGCGCTGCCCTAGCCACGCTTTGGTGCTGTTGTTTACGTCTGGAGGAAGGGGCGGCATGCAGCCCTTATCAGCTAGGAGGTTGACCCTGAGCCCACAGACAGGCACAGGTCACAGCACAGCCTGTCTGGGCACTCTGCTTGACCCGTGAGCTGCTCTACATAAGGGGGAGGGGGTCAGCTGGGACCAGACAAATATCACCTCTGGGATTAAGATAGGGACACTCTCACTATTGACCCCACTCATTCACAAACACTGCACCGGTTCATGCTTTTGCTTTGTCACAATTTGCACAATAGTTGTGACACAGCAAGTCAGGGACTGCTGTCTAAGGTACAGTGATCAGGCAGATTTCCTTCTTATGATTAGTCAAAGGTTGAGGAAAAATGCTTACTTCTATGCCCATTATGGTTGGTATGTATTACTCATGACAAAACAGATATACAGACAGATACATACATACATATATGCATACATACATGGGTCCATAAGCTTTACCAAAATGCTGTGTATTTCAATCTGAATGGACAACTCTTTTCACTAGGTAAATATATTCAGCTAAGCACAAAGCTAGAAAACTGCAAAATGGAATTACACAGTTGACAAGTGCGTCAGTAATGGGTTTAGTGTTCATACCTTGAAACCTTTTATTATGGTTATGTCTGTTTAACACAACAAACGGACAGTCGCTTTCAAAGGGAACCTCACGGGCCAGTCAGGTGTGTACAATACCAAGCAGGCATCATGGTGGAGGAGTCTCAAGACTGAAGAGCGCAGATGAGGGGGGTGCAGTGTCAAGTTTGGGACAGAGCGGCTTGGGAGATGGTCTGCCACAATGTGCTGACTGGAGGCCAAGGGAACCACTTAATATATTCAGAGTTTGGCTGGGGGTGGATGGTGTCTGGGACCCCCTCAATAGCCCAGGGAGGTGGCGGGGGTTGCGTATGTGTATAGGGAGGGGGTGGGGTAGGCAGGGGGTCTCTGGGCCCTTGTTCAATTCAGACTGTCTGTCTGATGTCCCATGAAGGTTTGGGACAGGGCCGAGGGGGATGGCGCTGTTCAGCCCCTGCTACACTGCTGTTCTGGGGCTCCATTATTTAAGAAGAGCCATCCACTGCATACTAATTCTGCATCACCCAGACATGAATTGGGGCCTGCATAAAAAAACAGGGTGCTTGAGGGAAAAAGGAAAGAGGGAACAGAAATATCTAGTAGGACAGCGGCATATGTTTTAGTGTTTAAATACCATCTGGGAAACTAGCAAGGGTCCAGAGGCTTGAAGTAATTGTAATAAGAGCAATTAGTAATTGAGGTAACATAATTACTGAGTAATTAAGTAAGAGCAGCTCACAGAGTTGGTGATATGCTGTAGTACAAGATGATGACAGATTACATTCACTTGACAAATCCTGGTGATTATTTCTCCTTCCCAGGATTCCACTCCAGACAAACACAGGGACAGATTTCTTATTTTACATTGATATTGAGGAAAATAAACTTTCACATTCAAAAGGGAAAGGTGTTTGCTCAAGGGAGTTTTTAATCATCCAAAGAACAGTTTCATTACACAATGAAAAAATGTTATTTTCAAACTTGTCCTGAAATCCTTTCACACAAAGAATGAACTAAATATTCCACTTGTGTAATGTCATTACATTCTTAAACTGCAAAATTATTGGATTCATATTTCTTAAGAAAGCAGACAAACGAAAAAATTAACTATTCACGCTGTAGCAGTGGGGAGGACTGGTCTCTGATGACATTATCATGGTAACTAAGAGTTGTGGTATTGGAAGCAGAAGAAAGGCTCTCTGTGGTGCCTTTCTGAGGCAGGGGAGGGAAGCTCTGTGTGCTTTTGTCTCTGGGCCCTGGCTGGCCACAGTGGGTCTGAGAGCCTAGCCTGCTCTCCCAGCCTTGATATTGTGTCTGCCCGACAAAGACGTAGACCCTCATTAAAAATACATGTCATTGGATCACACCTCGCATGAATCAAGTGATTTTGCTCTGCCATAAGTGAGCATGACTGAGCCGTGAATGGGGGGCCGTGGACGGCTATGCCAATAGAGCGCCGTGCAGAGTCCCCATGGGAACCACCTCTTCACCAAGGGGCGCTCATTTAGCCATTGTTCATCTGTTAACCACAGCTTTCCTAAAACTCCTTTTTATAGACACTGCAAAGCAAACCTCAGCCCACATGTTTATGCCGAAAAAAAAAGAAAGTATGAAAGAGAGGCAGAGAGAAAGCGGGGGAAACGGCAAGAGAAAGACAGAGAGAAGAAAATTAAAATAGCAAGAAATGAAACTGATCAGAAGTAAAATGGACAGGACCACAAAATGTCCTGGGTTGAGATATGTGTGTATTTTCTGTCTGGATCTAACGATGTTAGGCATCACTGGGAGTCGATAGGTTTGCCACCCGCCCCCACCAGCCTATCCTCACTTGTTTTCCTGTACTTAGTCCACTGGTTCGGTGCATGGCTCAGAGCGCTTTACTTTCTTCCTTTTTTTAGCCCGTTATTCTTAAGATATCCCATAATACATTATCTAATAGTGCTCAGGTCATTGAAACGATACCTTGTAATTATCTATCTAAGGGAATGAGGCATGGTTGTATTGAAACCAGGTCATTCAGCGCTGTATCTGCAGCCTCACCAGACCTCTGAGGCACAGCCAGTCCTGATTCATTTACTGGGAGGATTGTGCAATTCCCACTAGAATCCACAATGAGGACATCAAGTGTGCACTTTCCTTTCCAATGGACACTGAGAGCAGTCTGTTCTTCTGGTTACAGCAAACTTTTACTTCAATCTTTGTTTAGAAAAATAAATATATTCATGCAGCTTTTGACAGTCTCTCTACACTTAAATGTGTCCCAGAGGGACAGCACAGAGTATGTGAATGACAATGAATTTGCCCAAAGTGAAGTTCAAAACACAGCAAAGGCTATATCTGAGGCCAGGGAGGACAGGACAGATCAACACTGATTCTGGGCCACAGAGAGAGTGAACTTGGTAATGTTGGTAATATGAATACAAAGGAACATATACGTGTGTGTGTGTGTGTGTATGTGTGTGTGGGTGCGCACACCTGTGTGTGTGTTGGTTTATGGTGTTGTGTACATACACTCCAGAATATATCAGTCGCATATATATCAGCACACAAATAACCCTGCTTTACAGGAATCACAAATATGGGAGCTTGCACATCCCCCCCCCCCCCCCCCTCCCTTTCCCACCTCCTTATGCTCACAGAGCAAGGACCCCTGGATTCTTTTCTGCAGCTGTCTGCTGTGTGCCTGATTGAAAAGTAAGGTGGCACGGTGCATGCTATTTCAAAGGCGTGAATACATGTTTAAATAAGTGCCCGATCGATATGTGGTATTTTACCGTATTATGTCAGGAGATTGAAGCCAATGCCACTTGCATTGATAACAACCTCTTGTATGCCCACTTGTATTGAAACCTGGAAATACTCATCTCCTTTGGGGTGAACCAAGTTCTGCAGAGCTGATGGTTTTTAAGCAAGAATAATCTGAATAAATTTGAAGAAGGATTATGCTGCGTTAGCTGGGACTTACCTTATCCCAGAATCCACCATGCAAATCAATGTCTAAAAATAATGATGATGAGAAAAAAAACATCAGGTTTATTCTAAAGATAACACGGAAGATGTGGTCATTGTAAGTGCTGCATTGGTAATATTATGTGCAAAAAACATTATTACTAATACACTGGGCACAGCGGTAAATAGGAACTGCTTGATTAAAAAAAGAAATTTTCACTGCCTAGGAGTCTTTTAAGGCTGTATGAATATCACCATTCATATTCTTCATCTTTATAAACACCAGCAGCACATCATCCTCCAGCTTCATGCCGACTGACTCACAGTCATGTCCTCATTTAGCTGCATTGTTCTCATATGTATATGCAAACCACTAAATGTACTATAACCAAGGATCTTAACAGTATGTAAAAAAAGCCAGTGCGGTCGAATGCATAGTGCAAATTACCTGAAGACATTTAGCGCTAATGGAGGTACAAAGAGTTCCTTCTAAATTGACAAATAGGTGTGTTTGTTTGCAGGTCAAATTCGAAGACAAATTATTAGTAGTAAAGGGCTCTTGATGTCAAAAGGTTCTCCTCAGTCGTTGTTTTTTAATATTTCCTGGGCATGTTCAGAGCTAGGAAAAACCCCCTTTTCTTATTATGCTGCATGTGTGTAGAACAACTTGCAACAACTTCTGAAATTAGACGTCGACATATCATTGAGAGACTTCAAACTCTTTGGGCAAAATACTGTTCGCAGTGTAATTGTTCAGAGTTCAGAGTATAACTGTTTTTCATCGGCTTGACTATTTTATTACCATCTTTGTATGACTTTACATGACATGTATATTGGTGTGTTGTTGTATTCTGTATTGTTCAATTCTGTTTTAATTTTTTGCTAATTCTTTTGCTCTCTTGGCCAGGTCTCCCTCAAGGAAGCTATAACACTAGGGACATCCTCATTAAATAAAGGAAATAAATGTCAAAAACTGTTATTTTACAACATTATAATAGACTTGTATGTTATGAATTTAATCTTTGAAGTAATAGGGACACAAGCATATGATAACAAGTAAATTTAATTATCAAATAAACTGACAATTTACAAATGGCTCTACACACTGTTATAATGCTACATTGCTACATAAATGTAGCACAAAGCTACATTTGTATGAGCACTCCGTAACAGTCATGATACAGTTATGGAATAGCAGTGTCAACAAAAACTTTAAAATTTAGCAGAACTGTATGGGTGCAATATTTGAGAAGCACAAACTAAATTTTTGTTGGTAAGATAATATGTTTTGAGCCAAAATCAAATATTAATATTCATTCACAAAAAAAGAATTAGCAAGCTAGTTTACACTCATTTTCAGTGTAAGAAATAACAAGGTGCAATGGGCAGCAAAGGCAAAGCTCCAGGGGCGAGAGAAAGTGAGAGCGAGAGAGAGCGAGAGAGAGAGAGAGAGAGGTTGGCAGGAAGGAGGATAAACCCCAGAAGCGATTGTGTGTCAGCCCCAGCTGAGCAGACATTTTGTTGACACGCTGATAGGGATTTAAGCAGTGGGTGGGTGGGTGGCTGAGCTAGGTGAGAGAATGAGGGAGACAGGGGTTTGGGGGGAATGAGAGACGGCTCACAAAAGTGCCGTTACTAAGCTTGATTTCAGCGCAAGTTGAGACGATTAGGCAGGGGAGCGATTGGGAGGTGGGGGCTCCTCCAGGCCAAAGACATGTCTATTGAGGTGATGAGGAGGGGGGGTCTCTTTCAGCTCAACTAATGAAGCATAAGCTCAGATGAATAATGGAATCTACCAGAGGGTGGGATGGTGTCTTCCTCGCCTGTTCAATCACTTCCTTTCTTTTGAAAACGTCTTATGAGGTATAAGCCCCACCTCTTAAAGGAATAACCATCTATATACTTATACAGTGTATATAGTTCATGTACTGTAAACAGTATTCATATTTACACAGGCACAGTGATGGTAATATGTTATTATTACCTAAGAAGTTCCTGTGAGAGATGTGCTGGTTTGTGCTGAGTGCTAATTTGACATGCCTTACAAAATTGGAAGTCACTGGTTATCTTTCACATATCTATACTTTTCCTACCATGATTTTCTCTTTCCTACACCTTCTGATATTATTTGGTATTTGCTAATCCAGCACCCTTACCCAGGGGAACCAATAATGCTGGCATGTTCTGTAAGTGATTTCCATGTTTTAGGTAAAGTATGTTGCTCCAGGTGAAATACTGGGATTCAAGTCAGGTCTGTAGAAAAACACTCTACCCACTACAAACACCAGCTTCCCTAGATCATGAGCCCTGATCCCACAAAATCCTCTGCTCATGGCCAAAGCTGCTTCACTACCCTTTTATACTGGCAAGCTTCCTATAGTTCTCCATGTTTCATTCAGCAGCAAACTTTGCCCCCACAGTGCGTCAGTTTCCTAATCAAATGCAAAAACAGGGCCACATGAACTCTTCGCCCACAGTAATGAGGTGCAGATCTATTCCAGGGCTCTGGAGTTCACTTCTTTCAGACTGGGTTCCGTGAGGTCTGAAGTCAAGGCAATGATCAAACTGAAAATGTATGTGAGATGTATCTTCCTACAGCTAAAGAGCAACAAAGTTTGTATTTTCCAAACTTCCACTTCTATATTCAAGTGTACTCAAGGTTGTTCCCTCACAAAGTCAGACCAAGGAAAAGTTTGCTCAAACATATCAATTATACATCAGTCTGTCCAGTTAGTCACATGTAGGGAGTGTGCATGGGTTGTCCAACCATATTCCTGGAGTCTAATTTACAAATACTAGGGAGACTTTCCTAGACATCCTAAGATTAAATCCAGCCTCCAACTAGATACATATTAAGGTTAAGCACTAAAGATGAATAAACTATGGTGGCATTTCAGGAACCTACACATTGATTTCACAAAAGACCAAAAATATCAGCAAAAAGAGCAAGTAAATTAATGTTTAGACATAAAAATACATTCAGGTTTAGATGAGGTGATCTACCTCAATATTCACACAAGTGTGTCTCATAAGCAACACAAATGCATAAAGTGAGGAGAGATGTGGCAGGGGGGGCTTATGCATATAATCAGATGAGTGTGAAACGGCTTTATACTTATAGAGACAATGGAGGCCTGCCCATCAGACAGCAGTGTCATAAACCAGTGAGATGGAGAAGTACAGACAGCGGAGGAGGGGGATGGAGGGAACAACTGACTGGAGGGCTGTGTGAGTGTGTGGTGGTGCGTGGGGAGACTGGTTAGGTCGTCTGGCCTGGAGCCCGTCTCGCCTCTAAAGCAGCCTGAAGTTGTCAGGTATGCAAACGAAGGCAGCGCCACTTATTCAACGACCAAACACATTTGTGTCTGGGCCCAGACAGCCAGAGCTGCATAACAGATGAGACCCCGTTCTGACCTTGACCTCTGGGGTCCTTCTTCACCTGCTGCTGAAGCATTCAGCGCAGCTGGGCTGTCTAGCCAGGGCCTGACAGTACGGCGTACACTTTCGCCCGTTCTCACGCTTGGTTACTGGTCCCTCAAATTCCGGCATGTCTCCCCAGCACAGTATAATATTTATGTAGTGCATTGTGCTCGGCTGCCATTATCTGAATGCCTGTGCCGGACCTCCATCCTTGGCATGGACTAGTGTATGCCGGGGCGGGTTGGCGGGGTCAGGGCTTGCCGACGTTGCTCCCCACTTCACCTGATTTTGGTGTCTGTTGAGTGTGCATCTTTCGTTCTACATGCAAGTTTCAGGGTTGGTTTTCAGGCCTGCTAAGCCCCTGGCCTACAGCATCTTCACTCCATATTTATCTGAGCTCTCTGTCTTGCCCATTACTCCCCTGTGCCTCTCAGTGCCCCCTCACATTCTTATTAACACACAGGCCCTACCCTGTGCTTCCACACACCCCTGGCTACAAAGCAGATAGTTTAATGACACATCTAGTGCTCCCTTGTCTGTTCCCTTTCATACACCTGTGTATTTCAGTGGTGCTCCATAATGCTGTTTGGAGCACTGTCTCCACTGCTGAGTGTTCCAGGAGTTTCTAATGACATAATCAGTGACTTGGATGAATGCATGAATACATTTCCCCTCAGCCTGCAATCTGGGCTGTTCCTTTGAATTGCATTTTTAAAGGCACCCCAACATTTCGGAGTACCCTTCAAGGGCATCAGTGATGCTTTCATTTGCATATTCCATTACTGCAATGGGCAAGGCACAAATAAAACTTTTTTAAAAATCAGACTTAAGCATCCTTGTAAAATACACTGCACAAAGGGGAAAAGTGCAAGTCCAGTCTGAGACATACATTTTTCAATGAGACTGGGCCTAAAAGCTAGTGGCTTGAAATAGTTCAGACGAAGCTAAATAAACATGTTAACAATAGTTCATACTTTCTTTTTCACATATATATATATATATATATATATATATATATATATATATATATATATATAAAAGACTGACAACATCTGGTGAATGGCACAGGAACTATTTTACATGTCTCTGAATAAGAACTCCTTTAAAAAAATCTAATTTCTATTAACATCAAGAAAATATATTATGAAATTTACAAAAAAAAGAGTTACAACCATAGTACTGTGTAAAACGCTACTGTAACTCATTCCTGGATAATATGAATATTTTGTTTGCAAAATATATATAATGCAAAACAGCAGAAGAAATTAATGACTCATAAGGTGTTTTTTAAATGTGGGAATTGTTTCTCTTTATTTGAATTTAACTTGCCACCTACACCATCTCATTATTTGTAGGAATACACACACACACACAAACACACAAACACACACACACACACAAACACAGAAAGGAAAATGTTAAATAGTTCTGGAAGGCTTAAGAAACTGCAGTAAATTATTTCAACAACATGAGAGGACCACATTCAATAAATATCTTGGCAAATAAAAGTAATGGGTCCTTACAGTAAAGAAAGCTTTATGAGAAAAAGCTGTTTAAGGACAGTGTATTTTAACAGCAGGGCTGTTACTGTGAATGAAAATACATTAAAAAATAAAAGCGATATTCTAATCGATACTAAAGCGATAAACAAATCATGTTAACCTATAAAATATCATTAACATGACATTATTTATTGTCATTAATATATTAATATACCTATTCCATTTTCTTTTTAGGCTCTTCATTGATGAGCACTTACGTGAAAAATAATCGTAATTTTGTATTTCTTTGAATAGAAAAGAGCATATATGGTTATTCTCGATCTCTCATGTTATGCATACACACACCATATATTGAGAGGGCCTGGGAAGTTCATCTGTTCTCACATTGTCTCATCATGGGCACGTTTGAGGACGTCTAAGCCTGATTGGCCGCAAATGAAGGCTGGTGTTAAATGTGTCGGAGTGTGGTCCTCTCTCGGTTTAACCCTGCTCTGTCCTGCTGCCTCTCTGTGAGCGGGGCACTGTCTGACTCTCTTCCTGCCGGAGGTGTACGTTTCCTCATCTCTAGCACCTAAGGGGTGAAGTCTGGCCGCCCCTCCCTCCGCCGCATCGCCTGCCTGCTCCTGCTCCTGCTCCCGCTCCTGCTCTTACAGGATTTAGTGTACCAGCCTCCCTTTTCTCCCAGTGCTGAATTATGCATAATTGTAGTGGCGTACTTACACACATGCCTCCGCTAAGCATTATCATAAAAGCATTTTTTTGTTCATGGAAGTGGGGGGGGGGTTATGTTTTCTAGTGAATGCATGAACATTCACTTTGAACTGTAAAACACCGTTGATTTGGTGTGCGTGTATGCGTGTATGTGTGTCTGTATTTGCCTGGGTGTAGCGGAGGGGGGGAGGTGGCTCTATATAATTTTGTTTGGAGCATCTGAAAGCATATGGGCTCCCCAGCTGTTCTGAATATGCAAATTGGAAACACAAGCGTGCACTCACTGACCCAGACACACCATTCTTCCTCTGATTTCCCCTTCACATGTGTACTGTCCCAGCCAGACAGTCTCATCCCCCAAAAATCCTCCCTCTTTATACAACCCATGCGCGCCCTCTTTCTCAACATCGCACGACTACAGACAACAACTTGATAAGCATGGCCGCCATTTTACCCACAAAAGCGACTGTACAGTCCCTCTCTAGCTCTCATGGGCAAACCCTGCCATCATTTTCCAAACTGCCACTACAATGCAGCTTGGCTGATTGTGGACTTGCTTCAATTAAAATGGCTTGAATAAGAAATTAACAGGGTGCTGCGAGGAGCCCCTCTTTGTGTAATTGAGAGCGCATGCGATTCCTTATCCCCCCTCATTGTTACAAGTACTCCCATTTTGCAAGCTTTTTCTCTCCTCCGTTTTAAATACGTTCTTTTATGTAACCCCAACGCCCAGCTCAATGATGACACTCCTGTCTAAACAGATCTGAACACAGATCTGAAAAAGAACTGTGTGGAAAATCGATTATACCCTTAACACCATTTTCAACAACTCTTAGTTTGATGTGGTCTGTCTTAATGTACAATAATTGGCTTTGAGGTTTATGAAAAACATATGGTTTAATCACAATGACATTATATCAAAAATACTTTCTACGTTCCCCTGTATGCATCTATTGTAATTTTGCGGTATGGTAGCTCACAATAGATCTACAGCCCCATTACGGATTGTCAAACATATTTCACACTCCTCGCATGCTCTGACACCACACACCAGCTACACTGCTTTGTCCTGTCTTTATGAAAGGACTGAGCGCTAACCAGTGTCTTCCAAAGTGATTCAATTGCTCAGACACATGAGAGCGCAAGTAAAAATGATATGATTACATGGCTTTCAGTTCCCTGTCATGGTTCCCTCATTGTGACAAGTCGGTCTGTGGAGTTGCTGTTGGACATCCTATTGCACTGCTATGGGTCTCTGACTCACTGCATAGCAGCTAAATGCTTAAAGAGCACCAAGGGCTAATCACAAATTTCCCTCACAATGAAAATCTACCATGTGCATGTGATTCTTGAGAAAGAATAACCCCAGGAGTCATGTAAAGGGATGGCCACACGTTGCTTGGCTGATAGTAATTTACTAATAACTTCTCTCTTTGGCAACGTAAATGTGTCAAAAAATGAGATGGAGTACAAATCCTTTAAGGCATTTTTTATGAAGTTCAGAGGAAGGACAAATCTTCCAAAAATCCCAAGGGCCTCCATGCAATTAAGAGGGTTATGGTTAAAAATGGATTTCCTAGCATGTTATTTCCTTAAAACTCTCAAGTGAAAGTGACTACACATGGTAACGAGTTTGAATCGCTGACTATATGACAGCGGAATTACATTACGTGAATTACAAAACTGAGTGTGGGCGTTTTTTTTTTTAATAACCAAAAGGCATCAGATTATTGATTCCTTTTTATCCTTTAATTGTCACATCACTCTGCCGTCACAATCAAAGCCAACAGCTTTCATCACAATATTAAATCAATCATTATGTGGAGCAGGGGTGCAATGCAGTGGATAATATAGAAGGTGTATTTCAAAACCTTTGCTGGACGGGCTTGATGAAACCCTGATTCACCGTAAACCCAAGAACAAAGACCTTGCACTGATGAACATGAAAAGAATATGCAACCCACACTCTCGCCCGCTCTGTGGCTTAACCGCTGATACCGTGATCCCATGCACGCTGACGAGGCCCCAATGAAACGAGCGTGAGGCGCAGCGCTGTCTGGAGGCGCACGGCGCCGCACGCCAAGCAGGGTGTCAAGGCCGCGCGCGTTTGAGTCCCACAAAACAGAAGCACACCAGGCCCTATGGTGGGGAGTGCTGTGCATGGTAATGAGGTCATTATGGTGTGTCTGTCTGGAGCTCGGTGTGGCGCTCCTCTTTACAGTGCGGGATTTGCATACGGGAGGCCGCATAACGCAGACGGTCACAGATGTCCCATATGGCGCAATGTGCGGATGCTGCGTGAGAACAGAGCCGCGCCTCTAAAACACTAAGAGCCACCAAATATTACCATTAATGACATGAGGACAAAAATAAACAGACAAAGAATAGGGTACCAAGGAACCCTGGCACATTGCGTGCCTCTATGCATCCGTGCACCTGCACGTATGTATCATCACCTCGCTGCCCGCTACCTGTGCTGTGCCTTCAGCCGGAGCACAAAGGGTTGATAAAATTAAGAATATGCTAATGTAATTAGTGTCCATTTGCATATTTTCACAGACAGGCAGATGGCATACGTTAAAAGCGGCGCCATCTTCAGCCATGAGACAGCCGGCAGACTGCGGCGGCCATTTTGTCAGCAGCGGTGCCCGTCAGAAGGGGATCGCGGCGCCAGCCTCCCGACATCAGCAGCCTGGCGTGGGATCCCGCAACCCACTCACATCCCAGGGAGTGGGCAGCCACTGCCCGTCCTGACAGCTGCTGTGGCAAGACCCTAACCATTAGATATGCAAGTGAGACAACATGCTAAGCACTATGCCTGCCATTTATTAGCAACGGCTGGAAGCTGGCCTCTGCATTCTTGTGCCACAGCAGAACCTGAGCCGTGAGTAAACAGCATTACGTGCCAATCCGGTCTGGACGGCTGGGCTTACCATGTGAATCAGGCATTGTGGAGCCTCCCCCTCGCTCAGCAGGTTGTGCCCGTGCTAGCCAGAGCTCGCTCTCCCCGACTCCTCGTGGAGGTCCATTTCACCCTGCGCTCACTGCGATGACGGTGTATTCTCTCCGGTCAGGACCAGCATCTCCCATTCGCAGGGGTCAATTCAAATTCATGACAGGATCTTTGTAATTTGCTTCAGACACTTTGGTAAAATAACAAAAGAATATGTCCATCCTCATTCCACAGTGTTTGTTTGCCTGCAGGTGTGTACCACAAAGTGCAGATTGGAGAGCATTTCAAAATCATCAAAAGGTTAGAGAGCATCACTTTAAAAAGGCAGTTGAGAAAGGTCACATGTTGCTTTCAGACAGATGAAGATGCCACTACGTTGGCAACGTGCTCGTAGTCCATTTGTTTCCGCCTTTGTTTCAGTTTGACTTTTGCACTTTTGTTGTCCTGGCTGAGCTTTTTGGGAATAACCTCTCCACAGGGTCCATAACCTGAAATCCATTGTGTTATGAAATTAAGCAATTTGCCCCACAGGAAATATTCAATGTCATTCCTCATGCATCCTGGTAGGATCAGCAGGAGTGAGTGAAGGAAAATTAGGGGTGAAATGCAGATCTGAACCTTGCCTTAGCTGAGAGATCGCTATTAATATTTTTTTTCACAAAGTCCTTTTAGCCTGGTTCATCCGATGCAGAGCTTATGATACATGCTTGGAGGAGGGCTAAAGTAAGGAGGCTGCTCACTTCGATGTCAGAGAGCTCCGTGCTGAATTCTCATGCAAACAGTCAAGGGGAATGTGTAATCAGAAAAAAATAGCAAAACAAGGACCTTTGCCTTTCTTTTTTATTCATTTTCTGGCAAACTTTTATGAGGCAGTGTAGGGCCGAAGAGCCCCTTGGGCGGAACCACACACACACACACACACACAGCGGCTGAGGGTTGAGCCCAGGCCTGATGCGCGCTGGCTGGGACCAGGCTGGGGGAGAGCTGAGAGCTGGGAGGTCCCTGGGCTCCGGTGGCCGGGGGCTGTGTTGGGCGACCCCTAGCAGCCTCTTTCCTCCGTATTGATTTCTCCCGCTGCTTGCTACTGGGGCGCGGGTAGCCGGCGGGGATAGCAGCCCGCCTCGCCTGCCCACTCCGTCGCTCCCTGCTTGGCCTCGACCGGCTCCCTGAGACCCAAAGACTGGGAGAGGGGGCCAGAGGAGGAGAGGAAGCGGAGAGCCCGTGGCGATCAACAGCTGTGCTCGCCTGCTCCAAGTTCACTCTTCCACCCAGACACCGTCCTCCTCCTCCTCCCACGCCCGCTCCTCCTCCTGTACACAAACAAGCAGAGAGAGAGAGAGAAAAAAAAGAAGTTCAGCTTTAACTTTCTGCATTTCGCCCATTCCGCGTTCCATGCAAATGCCAATCCGCCCCTTTGATCAGGGAGATGTGGAAGGTGAATATTTTGGCATCAGCTCAGTTCGCGATGTGAACTCCATAACCTTAAAAGAACAGCTGAAATGAGAGAATTTTGAGTTAACCGCACAGGCCTGGAAGAAACTACCTGCCAAGAAAACTCACTTCCATTTCCAAGACGACTTCTTATGGATGAGCCAGTGACAGTGGGATTGGGCCTATTATAAAATCACCAACACTCTAGAGGCATTCATTAAAAATGTTATCTCCCCAAAATGCACCTTTTACCCACAACCCCTCTTGCAATGAGGGTGTCACACTTGCAGATAAATACTTCCAGTTTGTTCAAGTGTTTTGTTCGTCACTAACAGGATGCCTGGAATACAAACACATTTCCATAACTTGTGTACAGAGTAGGACACAGACTCTCAACAGCTATACCATTCTTAATGTATAGTCTATACGTGTTCGCACAAAAATGTCCCAAAGCTAAAAAAAATGCCTTTCCACTTGTGTTATTTGAAATTATTCAAATGGTTTCAGCAGCCTGTTATCATGTTAATGGCTGCACACACATTCCTTTATGGACTCGCAGTCCCATTGTGTCCTTAAACTGTGAAAGACCACTGGCAACCCCCTGCCCCCTGCCACACACACTCACACAAGCACCTCCAAAAGTGGGAAAAGGGGAATGAAACAACCCTAGAGATGGTTGAGATAAAGAAATAAAGTTTGGAGAGTTACAAATAGTTTGAAAAGCAAGCACTGGAGTGAGCCTGGGATGGCTGAGACAGAGTGCAAGAGATAGAGAAAAAGAGAGCGAGAGAGGGAGAGAGACTGCAGTAGGGGGTGGGACGGGGGGCAAGGGGGAACTGGGGGTGAGGAGGATGTCTCAGACACAATAATACTATTCATTGGGCCCAGACATGGGTGTTAACTCCCCTCCGACAGGACACAATGGGGTTCCCTGGCATTCAGACAGCCTTGGTGATATTGTTAGTTCAGGGCTGCATTTGCCCCGCCACGGGATAAAGCGACGCCATTGTGCGGACCGGCAGGATGGATGGAGGGAGGCTTGAGAAGTGAAAGGCAAAGAAAGAGAGAACAGTGCATTTGTATATCTGTCAGCTCGGGGGGGGGGGGGGGGGGGGGGGGGGGGGCTAAGCCCCATGGCATTGGACTTGTGTAAAAAAAAATTAAAAAGGGAGAGGGGGAGAGACGAAAGATCGCACTATAAATATTATTGAAGCAACCAAGCACAGAACTAAAGAACCGCGGAAGGGGGCGGGAGAGAAAGGAATATAGGAATGAAGGAAGGCTTTTTGGGGTGGGTTGGGGCAAATATGGCAGTGATGCTAGTAGTCAATGTATTTTTTTCCACCCTGCCTTGGTAGATAGAGAGAGGGAGCTGAAAGAGAGAGAAGAGCGACAGAGGGAAAAAAGAGGAGAGAGAGAGAAAGGTGGCATGTAGCTGCCGTAGCTGCCGCTTGGCTTGAGATCAGGCTGAGCTGACGTCCAACTACCGCGAGATGCGCTTTCCTCCCGCTCTGTATCCCCCATCTTTTTTCAGTCCGTATCTCGAGAATGAGCGGAGGGAGAGGAGAGGAGAGGAGAGGGGAGAGGGTGACGGGTGGGTGAGTGCGATACCAGCTCTGTGCGCATGGCAGGGTGAGGAAAGGTTGTGGCCAGGAGCCCCCCCATCGAAAATTCAGGGTGCGCATACACCCTGGCGCACAAAACTCAATGCACACAGTCCATTTACACCTCCGCGGGCGTCTCCAAACGCATTTACACAATAACACGCGGGATAGGACAATGAGATTGCAGGGGGCACTTACGAATTTACCTATTTTCTGTTTATACACCGCCATACACTATGGAACATTCTTTATGAGATACAGTCCTTGTTTATTACCCAGGGTGGAGGTAGCAAGCAGAGGGAATAAAATTATAACCACAGTCTCTAAAAACAAGCAACAAATGATTTAATTTTTGCAATGTACGAAATAATATTCCAGTCTTGCTCTCTTAAAGTGCATCTTTATGGTTCACAGGTTTGAACTTAGAAGGACTGTGCTGTCCTCAGTCTAAGTGAGTCACAAGGGAAAAAACCCTGATATTAAATGTGGAAAGCACTGACTGCATGCACCGATTGGTTGACAGCCCGATAGTTCAAGTTCAACCCACGAATAGGAGCACTCACTCAGGGCAGTGCTGTCATTGTATGGATATCAAACACACCAGTCTATCAAAATCTGTCTGAAAGCCCTTAAGATATTCTTAAGAAATTACATACATTTTAACATTAATACAATTAGGCGGTATTGAAAAATGCATTGTATCACTTCTTTCCAAAAGACCAACTTGAGGACACATTTTTAGACAATGTAAAAATGGGTAGATTGCATAACAGTCATGGGCAGTGTTTGCACATTGTGTGAAAAAACACAACCAAGTATGCCAACCCCAGATGCATTGTCTACACGTTAGCATCCGCTACAGCTGAATCGTGCTGGATCCTTATGTGTGAAGATCTTTTTCCAGTGAAGCGTTAATAAATTTAGTGGGAGCTGTCCCTGATCTTGATTCCTTTTGCGCACACACACACACACACACACACACTCCTCCTGTTACACGATCGCTGCCCCTACTGCACCGCGCGCGCACACACACACACACACACACACACACACACACACACACACACACACACACTGTACACAACCTGCTTTTACTAACATCACTTTGTTTGTTCCCCCTCTGGTTAACTCTGACCATTTGTTCCCATGGCAACCTTGCCTCCTCTACTCTCCATGAGTGACGCTGGGCCAGAGGAGGTGCTTCCCGCTCTCTCGTTAGGGGGAGTCTCCCTGATCTCACCGCTGCTGTGCCACTGATGAGGACAGTTGGACAGGGAGAGAGGAGAGAGGGAGAGGAACAGAGAAGGGGAAGATGCTGTTTCTTTAGACCTCTGATCTTATTCTGCCGAGTGGTTCTGAAATTTAGAGGTAAATCATGCAAAATGATGCCTTGAGAAGCAGATGGTGGCTTGGGAACATCTAGCTGTGAGAAAAAAAAACAGATGAAACAGGTTGTGTAAAAGAATGTAGGCATGTGTTTATGAATGTATGCATGTCTGATAATTTTTGCATGAACGCAAACACACACACATACACACACACACACACACACTGTTATAATAATAGGATTTGAATTATCGGAATTTCTCATAGAACTTGCTCCTTCTTCTGCCTTGAATTTTTTTCAGTTACAAAAAATATCTGCACAAAATATATACACATTTAACACATTTAAGCAGAATATGGGCTTTTTCACTAGAATTGTTTTATTTTTTGATATACTTTATGTCCCAGATGTTCTCCCCCAAAGTTGGCCCTTGGTTTAAAGCAGAGCCAAAGGACTAAATCAAAACAAGTACCCTCAAAAAAATCCAAAGGTAAACTCACAAAAACTGTAAACATTTCTGCAAACTTGTTTCTATCACAGTCCCTGCCTGTGTTTTATTTCTTTGTAAGCTATTTCATGTCTTAGCCAAAATTTACTTTGATATTTATCTAAAGGAAAAAATTATTATAGATGTGGATGCAAAAGCAGGTAACACACAGAGACCTCTCTCTGTCTTAAATTATGATGAAAAGAAGCTGGGACACCTTGGATGCACCTGCATCAGGCTGGACAAATGTGTTGGGAATTTAGGATTTCTAAGTAAACATAAAAATCCTTTAGAATTTTCATATGCTGTTGAGCTGAGAAAGGAATATATTCATGACTGAGTCCTAAAGACAGCCACTTCAGTAAGCCTATTTTGCCTCTTCACAATACTGAAAAAAATCATGTCCCTGACATTTAAAAAATGAATAGTCAAAACACTTGAAACACTTTGAGAGTCTCCCTGCAGAGGACTTGACACTTTACTAAATTTGAAAAGATATTCAGCATTAAATTACAGTTTGTTCAATGCATCTGTGAGGAGAAAACCTGTTAAAAATGTCAATACCTTATTTTTATTATTGATTTACACTTGGATATTTAATATATTTTTCAATTAAATTAACCAACATCCTTTTTTCATAACTATAAAGCATGTTTGGGATATGAAATAAATGTCCTTTCAAAAAGCTGCAGCTGTATATTTCTCAATTGTAATATGAATTTGTGCTACAGACTCCCTTCCTTTGATATTGCAGTGCTTTTATTCAGCTAGTGGCTCTACAGAAAGGACCCATCTCACTTTCCATACCTCTGACCCTCAACACCCACAGAGGAGAACATTTTAGTCTCAACGGGCACCTTCCTGGGACATGTTCCTAAATAAACACACACACGTTGGCCTCAGCTTTGATGAAGCAGAGGCCCTGTGAGGGGCATTGTAGAGGGGTGTATTCTGGGATGGGGCTGTTTAGGGGGTGGGGTATAGCCCTTCCCTCCTTGGGGGGCTAATGCATCTCAGTGGCTTGGGGGGGGCAGCCATTGTCCCGGCCGAGGGGATTACATTGGCGGGACAGGGCAGACAATGTCCCCCTCCTGTGAGGGAGGGGTCCTGAGCTCCTGAGGAATGAAGGAGGCGGGGTCAACTGCTGACTGACTCAATTAAAGCACAGGGAGAGGGAGGAAGGAGAGAAGGAGATCTATGAGGAGACACTACCGGAGAGGGCGTAGGGAGGGAGAAAGGCTGGGGGGGGGGGGGGGGGGACGGGGTGGAAAAAGGAAAGTAAGAGCATCAGCTAAAAGGTGGCGAAAGGAATTCAAGAAGGGTTTTAGCATGGGATTAGGGGAGGAGCACAAGATAAGACTGGTCTGATAACTCAAAGGAAGCAAAATATTCAGAGAGAGGGGAAAACTGAAGTAGTGGGAAGAGGAGTGGGATGAAAACACGTGAGGGAGGAGCAAAGACAAGGAGAGGTATTAACAGGAGGAACGAGGAGAGGGGTGAGAGCGAAATGGGCGGCTGAGGCGGTGCTTGTACAGTCTCTAATGACTAATGTGTCTCATAACTAGTTGATTCGATTATGAGCGACTTCTACAAAGGATTTTCAAAGATGCGGTCAGAGAGGGCAGGGAAAATGCAGCAAAACCGCAACAAAGAGCGCCGTGGTTCAGCAACACTTAACTGCGGGGATTTGGCAGGCCTGCAGATTGAATGTGCCAGAGCCCATTTGGCAGAGAGGTGTGCGCGTTGATATTGACATGGAGACGGAGCCCTCAAATGTGCGATGCTGGCAGGCGGGCGGGCAGCACTCCCTGTCCCTCCAGGCTGCGGCGGAAACCCCCCGGCCACGCAGCCCCATCCCTAACGCCAGGCTGCCAGACACAAACGCTGAGCCGCTCTCCGACGATTATTGATCCTGAGAGGGAGCAGGCAGCAGAACCAGCACTCCTGCACCATACGGCGCTTAAGCCAACAACTTTCCCCTCACACTGCCGCTTTTATCGAGGTTAAGGAGCTCTTGAAACGCAAGTGGGGGGTCATGATAAAGTTATCTGACATCTTCCGAGAGACCTCTCTAGGCATAACAGTGAAAGTGGATGCTTTTCTGAGACCCTTATAAAACCACAACCTCATGTAAATGCCTGCTGAAACTGCTCATAGGGTTACTAGACACAGGTAAAGTGACAGTAAATGGCAGGAAACCATTTAAGGGAGAAACAGTATGAATTTAATTACAGGAAGACATTTAAAATTAGAACAAAGTCTGTTCTTCTCTGAGAACCGTAATGAAGAGAAGGGATCCAGATATATTACATTTCATCAATTTACATGGCAAAAATGTCAAGCCTCTCTGACAGGACACAGGCTTACTGGTGGCACTATATCTAAATGATTTTACGTGAAATGTCTTACAGGCATTGTCCAAAACAGCCCAGTGAAAACTGGCTGTAAATCTCTTTCTTTTTACAGCTACGCACTTCACAAAGAGTGGAGAGGGAGTTCCAAACAATAGAACAGCCACTCCGGACAAACAGCAAATTAACTTCCTGTTGGTTTTCCCACATTGTGCTCAGTGATTGCCACAATGCTTCTTCTCCTTAGCCTAATTAAGTGAGTGTCTTCTCACGCTGTCATCTCCATCACCATTTGAATTGTGGTAGGATGGGAGGGCAGGAAGGGTGGCCATGTCCTCATGTGTGTTTACAAAAAGGCAGGAACAAAGGCTTGCTGTCCCTGCTTGTAGGGGGGAGATGGTTCATAAAACAACATAAACAGGGCTGGAGAAGGACTGGGAGGCCACATCAATGAACCTGCATGCACACTGATAGGAGTTTTGGGTTGCCAGTGCTCAAGGCACCAGTGTTCCCACTGTGAGACATACACACATTATAATGCTTAAAGAAATTAAGGGTGCTTTCACAGTAGAGCCTTTGGTGCAGACCCGGGTCCGCTTGAGCCGTTAGTTTGGTTCGTTTTGTTGATGTGAAAGCTGTTTTCTGAACTTGGGTGCGCACCAAGGGACCGTACCCAAGTCCTCCAGAAAATGGGGGTCTGGGGTACGGTTCACCTGAACTCCAGTGCGGTTCGCATTTGGTGTGAAAGTTATCCAATCTAAAACCAGGAAGTGAATGCTATTGATGACGTGTAATTTGTGACTAGGGGACAATCACGTGGCAATTCACCCATCTACAAACTACTCGGGAAATAATTGCAGGTAGCCACACTGTTCGCTCACCTTGAGGGTATGCGTGTATGCTCTGCAAGCAAAGCTGCAAATTCATTTTGCATTATCGCCTGTCTCCGCAAAAACCTCCTTATCCAAGCAGCTTGCATCACTCTCAGATAGCGGGATGCATTTAGGGCATAGTGAAAATGCCGAACACGGTTATTTTGGTTCTGACACCATATTAACAAAAAGATGAATAAGAAAACAAATATAGTGTGGCTTTCCATTTTGCCTCCCATTTGCATCGCTGCCTAGCGACAGTGGTAAATAAAAGCTGCACGTTCCTTACGTGTTGGTGACGTAAATGGACCAGGGTTTGCAACCAAAAAATGTAATGTGAAAGGAGACCAGCGGGGGCAGGGGGAGGGGGGGAATAATCGCACTCGAGTTCGGACCAGCAAAACGGACCAAGTGTGAAAACAGCCTAAGCAGTAATTCCGTAATCAGTTTTCCCAAGATCCATCTGATGATGTTTATGAAGAGTAACAGGACATGAGGAAGGCTTCTTCTTGCCCTTGTTCTGGTCTAAGGCCAACCTGCCGTTACTCTCCCTCAGCTACCCCACACCTGCTTCAGTAGTTCAACCGTTCTTTATACACCTTTTTCCACAGCACCCAGAATCCCTCATTTCTCCTTGGGCCACAAAGGATTTCCTACTCAAGAAAGTTTTTCATACTGCATTAAAACTGTTGTCACGGATCACTTTCTAACCACCGTGGCCTTTTTTTTCTATTTTTTTTTTCCGTTGTGTGAATTCTTGCTTTGATTATAAAGGCCTTGTCTTGAAAAAGCAGCAGATTTCACTGCTAGTTAAGACCACAGAGCTGAACTGCCAAAATAAAGCTCCCCTCTATTATTTGGACATAGATCACAGGTCTAATTGAAAATCCAGCTTTAAGACATTCCTGGAAAGTTGCTATGTCTCCTGCCAGCTCTCCCGCCCTGTTTAAATTAGCTGTCTTTTACACTTCAGCCCAGGCAGCCTGGCTCTGCCTCAGTCCAGACAAGGAGGTGCACATGACTGCTGTGCCCCCAGGTCCTAGACCCTGCGCACGCCAAGCTTCAGTCGAGTGTGAAACGAAACACGGTGACATCACAGCCGGGACACAGGCTGACACCGTGCACGGCGTCTGGACCTGTGAGGGAGGTCTAAGCAAAGCACCTGCATGCCTCACCTTCTCCTGCACCTTTACTGGCTACATTGATTGAACTGATAAGCACAACGTGTGACACAGAAAAGTTCGGTTATGTTCGACAATCTGCTGTAGGGGATCTATGCATGTGTGCGACAATGAATTGTCTATGAAATTGAGCAGGCTATAAGATAACCTGTTTTTGTGACCATAAAGTTACAAGAAACAGCTGAAACGATCACAAGATCCAGGTTAACATTTCTGGTTATGGTTTGCCTGTATAATGCACAGCGAAATATACCAATAGATACAATTTACAAAATATTTTTTTAAGGCTGCAGTGAAAGTGAATTAAAATAAACTTTACTTAAATAAGTATTATCACTAATATGAAAAACAAAATAGGAATGCAATCTCTTCATCATTGGTGTAAATGCAATCTCAGTAAAAAGGCATACAAATAAAGACAGAAAACCTAGTGTTTTTCATTTATGTGTTTTTGCCCAACATTGCTAATTTGGTGACCACTTGGGCCAGAGCACAGCTCTTTGTAAGACTGGCAGGTGTCTCAGTGTCAGTGTGTGGGTCTCCGTGTCTGCTCACAGATAGCTTGTTAATTTGCAGAACCTTAGACAGTTGGTCAAGAACTAGACAATGGCTCCAACGTATTAGAGACTAGTGTCAGTGAGCTCCCTCTCCCTCTGTCTGTGTGTGTGTGTGTGTGTGTGTGTGTGCGCACATGCATACTTATAAGTGTGTCTGTCTGTGTGCACACATTAAATCAATGAGGGATGTGTATGTATTGTATAAGTACACAGACCCTGTGTATATATTAGCAATGTGATTTGACCCTGGCAGGCTGAACTACTGTTTTGCGTCGCACTGGGCGTGGGAAAAAGAGGAGACTTCTTTTCACAGCTGCTCTGGCCGTTGCATTGAACCAATGGAGGCCTACACCACAGCCACCCCCCCCCCCCCCACCCCATTTCTTTCCCATTCACTTAGCAGCCTGCTGCCTTTCAGAGTACTCCCCCCTCCTGCCTTCATAAATACACCTCACTATTCAAGGCCTAGTTTGCATGGAAATGCCAGAGGCCTGCTCTACTGGTGAAGCCTGCCGTTTTCCTGCTAGAAGAAATCTCTCATATGCACCGTTCCACTGGACTCATGTTCACATTTACACACTCCCATTTCTGACCCTGTGCTCTTTCCAAAGCCCAAACTCACTCCAGCTACTCTTTTAGACATTCCTGAAACTCATTATCGGTCAGATTATTTTCCGTCTGTTTCTTCATTCAGAAAGAACACTCTCTACCTAACGCCACTGTAGATAGACTTTAATTTATGTTAACATACGCCAATATTCCCCTCCTGGACCCCCCCCCCTCCCCCTCCCTTGGCTCCCCCTATTCACTGAATTCATTTAAAGAGATTTATTTCCTATCAAGCCGTATAATGCGGGGGCATAATTTAAATCAACTTATAAGAACAGCCGTGCAGAACAGTTTATGCATACAAATCTGTAAAGCTCAGAAAAATCTTGGCAAGTCACAGGCTTTCCAACAAATGCAAAGTTTGGCAGCCATGAATATTTGCACAAACCTGGGATTAGCTGTTATTACTGAGCCACATATCAATCTTATATCAAAAATATATGTAATATTTCCTATTTTTGACTATTTGTTTCACAGATGTGCTCTTGGTAATATAGCAAAGAGAAACAATAGGGGCTGGGAAAATAACATTCTCTCTAAATCTCCCAGTTCAAAGCAAGATTAAGAAATGGAGTTACAAACTTTATAGAGCAACATCTAAAATTATACAGACATTATGCATGGCTGAATTTCTCTTTTTGCCTAACTTGACAAATACAAAATATTAAAATGTTTTCACCAGTAGACAAGATGTAAAAATAATTGGTCAAACTTAAAACACATGTTAATGTACTAATGCTTAGCCATGCTATTGTTTAAAAGATTAACAGTATTATTGTACTGTTGTATTACAGTATTGTTTACAGTATTTTACTATTACAATCATGGAGTACCATATACAGGAGCAGCTATCACTTCACAAATTACTTACCCAGACATTTTGACTAAATTGTAGCAAATAAATTCTGGACTTGTGTCTATGTCCTTTTTAGCTAAACACAACATTGCATGGCAGAGTGTTGCAATGGCACACGTTTTTAAATGGCATCTCAGGACCAATGGCCACTGATGGAGCTAATATTCATTAGAGGATAGACCGTGAATATCCAAAGGGCATTGGCAGCAGGGTTAGACAAGAGAAATCTGCTGGAGAACCAGGGAGGAGCCCCTCTCTTCAGCCCAATAGGCCATGAAGACTAGGACGGAACCTGCAGGGGGGGGGTTGAAGCCAAAGATATGGCAGGGCAGATGTGGGTCTGCAGCACTGTAAATGAAGGGATTACTTCTTCCATACTGGAGCTTATCCATAAGCATAGGAAATGGTGTGGAACAGTGCTATGTGTGTGGAGACAGCAACCCGGCCTCCATTTCAAGAATCACTCTGGCATACATGAGCTTTCTTACACTGGATTCCCACTCCTACAAACATTAATACAGTGCCTTGTTTTGCAGGTTAGCTTCTGTTTTTATGCATATTTAATAGTTACTAGCTCTGTAATGCACAATTGACAAAAGAGCAATTAATTGTCAGATTGTAAAGGGCATACCACTTAATGTGTTAAGGCAATCCAAAGATGGTCTTTGTGAATTGCAGTGGTCTGCAATATTGAATCTGCAACTGAAATAAAAAGGAATTCACTAAAATGCATAAAATATTTACGTGTTATGTGTCTGTTAGTTAAATGTCAACCTCTGCACTCCATACATATTCCTCCAAAGCCCGTCTTCATCGATCCATCTACTTTGCAGATCTGATATTGACTGCTTATATGAAACCAGCAGCTCTATTGAGTCGAAACGAGAGTGCAGCAGAGAGAGGTTGAAAGGTGGCTGAAGAGTATGGATGATAGCCACAGGGTTTAAAATCTCCTCTGATCTTCTGTTTCTGATTCTCAAATGCAATTCTTCCTTTGGGCAACACTGATATAGAACTAGGCCAGTGTCACTGACTGTATTTTTTTTTTGGCCTTAAAGAAAAGCGTTTTTTTTTTTTTTTTCCTCGATGAAGGACTTCCTTTCACTAGACCTGCTTCACTTTTCTGCCTCCCTCTTTTACACTCCTTCTCTCCAGGAGGCTCTCCTCATGCTACTCCCTGAGCCAGCCTGCATGGTGCGGAAGGCAGCCTAGGTTAGCAGGCCAGTGCTGAGTGAAGTGAAGGCCCACTCAGTAAGCAGAATGTTAACGGCTGCATGACTCACTCTCTGGCTTTTTTCGCCATGCATTATGAAAAGTAATCAGAACCCCGTGCATTAAATTGAAAGGACGGGCAGGTTATATATGGCTTCAGCTCCACACTGAAAGCCTCCTTTACAGCTCCTCCTTGTGCAAACCGACCAGTTCCGCTAAATGCGCCGCCTGTTAACTAATGCTGGGAATCAGCAGATTAACACTGCACTCACACCAAAAACTGTGAAATTACAAAGAAATTATGAGGCATGTCGTGGTTTTATATGAAACATTAAATTCCATGTCTTTACAAATAAAAAATGGATAACTTCTCATTGCTTACTGCAACCCCTCATTGCTTTTGTTTCCACCATCAAAATGTGACATCAATTGTAAAATTGTGAAATATCAGGTCCCACAGTAGCAGGAAAAGAGTTTTAAATGCATGGGGTGAAATAGGTAGTCTGAGACATTTATTTGCTGAAAAAGTGCTCTTTTTTCCAATCTGTTTCAAAGTCCCTATGTGTATCCAGAGAACTGTAGCCAAAATTAAATTCAGGAGGGAAAGCCCCAGAACCCCCATCTAGAAAAAAAAGGGGAAAAGTATAGAGTGAGCAGAGAAGAAGGTGGCATTGAACTCTGACTTGAGATTGTGCTGTGAGAGGAGTGGGCGGGGAGGGTCTAGAGAGGGTCAGAGAGAGGGCTTAGGGGGAAAGGAGGCGGGGCTGGGTGAAGGGAGGGGGGGTGGGGCAGTGAGGGAATTAGAAGGGTGAGGGACTAAGCCACCCTCACAGCGTTTCCACATGAGCACACCTTACACATAGACTCTGCCAAGGTCCCCCAAGTATCTCCAAGGGATAAGGAGCTGGGACAAAGGAATTCAAATATAGATTACACAAACGGCTACCCTGCACCTTATCTGCCCGAACGGAGGCTCCTGACAAATTGGATCAGACGATTTAAAGGGAGGGAAAGAGAGAGGGGAAAGGAATGAAGGGTGGAAAAATACAAACATTTCAGAGAGAGTGGGTTTGACTGTAAAATGCATTTCTCATAACGCAGATTAATGGAAGGTTGAGAATACTACATTTCATGTGAAAGTGAGCACGCTTGCTTCCCTTTCTTCAAATAAAATCGCAATAAAGTTTAGAGAGGTGCCATTTATTATGTGGGTTTCATTACAGTGCAAACAAACTCAGATCTGGAACACCATATTCATAAACCTCACTTATTAATCAAAGAAGAGAAAGTGAAATGAAACAAGGCCAGTAGATTCAGATTCTCCAAAATCTGGGACTCAAGTCCCAAACTGAACGCTGGAGGATCCACCTAAATAGAAAGGCCATATTTGGGAATTACACCCATCTTTCACTCATTAGATGAAAATAAGTTAAGGAACCATTTCTGCTCAAAACCCTCACTACCTGCACTCAAATCTTCTTACATGACAGGGCATACATCTTGATTTAATCTCATAGTAATACAATTTGTCCTTAAATATGTATCAAATATAAACAAGTGTAACTTCTTAAACACTAGTGTGAGCTGTGCATTTGCAAAAAGGTTAAGGACAAATAACATTGCAGTTGCGAACACAGGTCACATTGCAGAGATACTTGATTCTTCACGCAGGCTCTGAAGAAAACCAAAAGAATCCAACATGTTTGTTTCATTCTGAGGACTTGGCCTCCGTTGTAATACATTGGGTGGTTTTTTGACACAGAAGAGATATCCTTGGAGTGAATTATGATATGTAATTACTGAGATACTGAGAACACTTGAGTAAACACTCCTCACATTCAATTGTAACTAAATAGAGAAATAAGGATCTGGCCACTTGTTTGCGACAATGTTCTCGGTCATTGTACAGGATTGACAATTACTGACTGTTTAAGTTGTAGCTACACATTAAACAATCAGAGTTTTGTAAATGCCCAACAAAGACGTTGAGCATTCAGCCAGGGCAGTTGTGATATGACGCATGTAGCCTGCACTCACAGGGCCTTGCACTATACAGCCCTTTCAATTATTTTGCCATAGCCAAGGAATTCACATTTTTTTACCATTCAGCAAATGGTTAAGACTTCTGTATTAAAGAATGTTGCTGCAGCCATATTGTACTGCAGTGGATGGGTCGTAGCATTCCTGACATTCTGAAAATGGCACATTCAAGGACTCAGAATACTGTATGACTGTGGCTTCTGTTTCTATTGTTTCCTAGAAATAATCTGATTAACTTTTAACTAACTACTTTTAACTAAGTTTCTGACTACTGCTGTTGAAAGTGAAACTAGGCCTTTCTCAGGTGTGTTTTTGTGTGGACTGGCTATTCTCTCATTATTTGCTTGTATCAGGTATTTCAGCACACTAAGACAATTTTTTTGTCATTCAATTTTTTTCAAAGATTGTCTTTTTTCAAAGATCTTTTCAAAGATCTTTTTTTCACTTTGCTGTCATGAAAAGCATCGTTTTATTTTATATTATGTTATTTTATTCATGTTAATCATGTCTTTGAATCAGAAACAACAATTACCTTCAACAATTACCATAATCCAAAAACCAAATCTTGACATTATGTATCTTTACACTCAAATGACAGCAAGGACACTGGCAAATGAGGACATGAAGTCATGTCACGATTAAAATCCTAACATTCTCTTGTTAAGAATCAGCCATTTATTGCATATTACTACATGCTTCCCATTCTCTTCTGTAGCTCTTATAGCCTTCCAGAAGCCTCTAGAGTGTAATTCTCTGTGCCACATGATACCCAATAAAGAGACCCCAACAGACACATGTTCCAGGCTCTAGACTGACAAACAGTGGCCAAAAAATATCAGAGGGAAGATATTTATCTATCTTCAGAGACTGGTATTGATCGTGAAGAATGACCTCTGTATGTTTTCAGTGAATGCCAATGAGAAACTGCAGGTACCAAAGCTTTGCTGTATCTATTTGAGGTTGTCCTGCATTTGCTGCCAGTGTTATTAGGTGGATAGCCGATACAGAACAGAGGTTGTGCGATTAATTCTCAGATGTGGCACTGATCAGCCAACACAAGTAATTTCATATGCAAACATAATACTGACAATAACCTCTTTGGCAGTAGTTTGAAAATGGGAGAAGACTAATACGGCTTTAATCAGCATTGTAGACATCAAACAGGTGGTTCACCAGAAAATAGTGTTGCAAGGTGACTTTATGCTGCTTTAAACAGAGGTAAAACCAAATGGTAGCAAATGGTAATGACTTTAGTAATGAGTATTGTAGGTCCCACAGTTATGAAAGAGGAGGTGTGTGACACATTCACCATCTCACGTCTCCATGCATCCGGCAGGCATCCCTCAGCAGGGCCTTCCATATGCAGAGAACAGTGAGATGCAACAGGAAGTTGTGCCCCTGGTGCTTATTGAACCACTGGACCCACAACACTCGTTTACCAGCTTTCATGACAACCTTTAGTCTGCACCCGAAATAAATGGTTGAAACATTTGGCACTAAGGTTCAGAAGTCCTAGATTTGGACATTTAACACGTTTAACACAACATGTAAGAACTGCCATGACTTGGCAAATATTGCCTCCACATGGCATGAAAATACTACTGCTAATTTGCCGTTTCTGCCAGCTTTAGTACAACGTTTTTTGCTATGTACATAAGAGTATTTTCTTTTTTTATAAAAATGTATTTATATTTACAGTGTTGCACATATACATGTAGACAGAGAGAGATAGAGAAAGCAAGCAACGAGTAACACCTACGGGTAAAACCTATGGATATATTGCACATTTTCCAATAAAGTTTAAGTATGGAGTAAGTATATATATAGATTGCATTGTAATGTATTATACACCTGTGATGATTTTCTCTGGAGGGGCACTCTCCTTACCTGTGTATCATGGCCATCCCACAGATCCCAGGTAATCTGCCCACCCAGCTGTCATTGGCCATTCCAAGGCTTTAAATTGAATGTGTCCAGGACTGGCATCTCTCTAGCTGTGCAATACAGCTCCCTGCAACACCAAACAAAGAACTGAGAATTTCGCCCGCACTGTAGCTGCAGTCCCAGTAGTAGGTAAAAAGGCAAAAAAAAATAAAATAAAATATTGAGCATAACATCCAAAAAAAAAAAAAACAGTATTGGACATAATGTAAGGATGATTGCTTTTTTACCCCTCAACATCCTGGTTTGTTTGCTCAGATAAATGCTAGAAAGCACAGAAGCATAAATATACAATATCTTGACAGTTTGTCTCTCTTCGTCTCAGTCTCCTTCTATCTCTTGTACAGACATGCACACATGTACTCATGTAGGTATGGTATTTCGGGGAGATCTCAACATTGTTCAAGTATAAGCTTTACAGATAAATCACAGTTACAAATTTTCCAAGTTACACATTTTCCACCTAAAAACACTGACAAATACCATTTTCGTTTCCTTAAAGTTTCATTAATTGGAGTCAATGAATACTACTGCAACATTCTAGCAGTAACAGAAAATATTTTGGTTGGGTTTGAAACGCAAATATTTATACCAGAACTCTATCTTGCCTAATATGGTAGATGTTTCTACTGTACCAATATGATCTGTAAAAATTTCATAACAGATACCTTTACCCAGGACAACATAAAATACTGACACTTTTTCACTTTTTATACATTACATGAGGCATTTATAACATTTGACATAATGTATGCTGTACAAGGGTACAACAACAGTGTCCCACTCAGATTTCACAGCCACAACTATAATGTCTTGAATCCATCACACTAATGATTCCTCCACAATGTTGCCCTTGTGTACGCAAGGTAGGTCTTACAAAGGTGACACACTGGTGCACAGGGCCAAGCTCTTAGCCGTGTAAACATCCAGGTCCTCACTGTGCAGAAAGCGGGCTTCACAGCTCCACGCTAACATCACATGTAGGGAGAAGGACTTATACATCAGCTGTGCTTCATAGTCAAATATGTACATCCACCAGTTAAAAAATCTCAGATTTAAAGTTGCCAAAGAAGATGTTAATATGAAAAGATATGGAGTGGTTGATTAGGAGAAAAATGACAATGTCCATGCCTCCAGTTTGTTGTGAAGTACTTTCTGCCTTGGATGCTAAGCCACTCTTCAAAATTTGCCATTAATGAACACTCACAACAATAGTAAAAACATGATGATGATAATAATAATGATGCTTATACTGATACTTATAAACAACAATAAATAACAAGAACAGCAACACCATAAAAATAATATCTGGTATAGACAAAATAATCCAGATTTTTGGATATTATAAATATTTAGAATTAAGATTAACAAATGTATATTTACAGTACTGTTCTTGAGCAAAACGGGACATGAAATGGGTATCTGTAGCACACCAAAGAAACTTAAAGAGGCTATTGCCACTGTATATAATCACACTATACTAATAACACATACTGAAGGTCAAATGGTCCCAAAGTTATTACAGTTACCATTCTATGATTATGAACTAAACTGCACAACAAAATCCTGACAATGAATTAAGCATTTAGCAAATTTACAAAAAAGGTGGGGTGTCCATGTATTTTTTCATATTTTATTCATGTTTCTGAAATGACCTCAATTTATGTTTATGAAATAGACTGTATTTTCATCATGACAGCGAATATATTTTAACTATGAAATTTTGCATGCTGTACATGATCTATTAAATTAAAATTAAAAATCTCAAAAAAGTAAAAAATAAAATGAATAAAAAGAATAAACACTCCGGAGAATAACACATTTGCTTCTAAAAAACAAAAATGATGCAATTCTGGTAAATGTTAGATGATAGCCAAACCCACTGTAAGACCGTATAAAAGGCCTTGTTGTGAGTACTGCTTAAGCTATCAATAGAAAAGCCAAGAGTACAACAATACATTCTGAAGATTGTATCCAAATTGTTATCTAAAAATAACAATCAGGTTTCTTGAAATTCTACAAACGGACAGACAGAATTTTGGAATTACAGTACAACAAGCATCACAGTATTCCTTCATAAACACAAAAATCACATGGCATGTCATCCACAGTAGCGCAAGTCTCATAGTCAACAAAAGTAAAAGCCACACAATCAGATGTACAATTACTGTTCTGCTATCTTGAAAAAATGTGAAATTGAGTGCATTACTATAACAACAAGCATCTATGTAGCACATACAGTATCAACTAAAATTAACAATGTTCTTAATCTTGACATCATTACTGTCCTCTAATCAACATAAGTTTAACCTTCAATTTCTTTTTACTACTATTGTGGCTGCCTATTTTGGAGAGGTATGTGTATATTAATGTGAAAAATAAAACGAAACGAACGAAATCCGCATTAATCCATATGCCCTTATGGTATAAAAATAAATACGTAAACACGGTTGAACTATTTATGTCCTGGTATGGACAAATAAATGGAATACTATGTGAATGTGTAAGTGAGAAAGGCATTCAGAAAGAGCAGGATATGCTGCTACTCCAATACACATAGGTGTAGTATAAGGTAAGTCTGAAATTATTCATAATATGGACATTTATTTGTTCTTTGTTCATGTATATTTCTTAGTCATTATCGGTCAATATTAAAAATATCATTTTTCAGAGATAAGGGAAGTCAGAGGGAGCGATTTGTATTTTCCCACAATTCTTTACCAAATGTTAAACCTACATCAGCCTCTCTTTTCAGAACAGCTGATACAATTACACTGCCAGAAAACTCTGTGGCTGTCATTGAAATGTATTGTTATGCCCCGAGAAAATGATTTGAGAGATATTTCATTACATGACGATTTAACTTAAGAGGCCTTTCACACAATTTTGAATCTATAAAGAATGCAAGTATTTCTGTGACTTAGGCTCACACGGAAATTTTGAAATCACACCCTATCTGCAACGTTGCCTTTCACTATATTTACATACAGTAACTACTCTTCCAAACACATTATTCAGTCCATTTGTTCTTACTGTGCGAATTCTCCTTTCAAGAGCCCTGCTGGCAAATGCTGCAACATCATCCAGTAACGTGCTTTCAGAATCAGTGCATTATGCATTAAATCACACTTTTTCAGTGGCGGCCATAATGTAAACCGCACAGGGTTAGCGCCCGCACTTCAGACTCCCAGTCTTTTATTTCATTGATGGGTCAGAGGCTGTTGCTAAGCTA